>NW_027069934.1:390358-435940 GCF_002906115.3 Quercus suber | reverse complement strand
ACCACCCCCCCCCCCCCCCCCCCCCCCCCCCAAAAAAAAAAATACCTATCCTAAAAGAAATAAATAAAATGAAATACAAAATCATCTCGTTTTTTAACAATAGGAATGGCCTTATGTCGGAGGACATGTGATGGGTGCAAAATCCATTATTGAAGCATTCAAAAAAGACCCATTTTGATACTGCCGCAGAAACGCCCCATCCCCACAACAATTTTATTTAGATTTAAATAAATTATAATTCGTTGTGGTCTTATAGTATGATTTTATGCTATAATTATAAAGTTAGGCTCTTTTATGTAAAAAAAAAAAGGTTAGGCTCTTTTGTAGTCAAGTCTAATGCTATAGCACCACCGCACACCCTTGGTGTGATTGTCACTCTATAAGTATAAGTGCTTGTAGAGTGTGGAGGGTAAGGGCCGGGGTTCAAGTCTCCAAGAAGCAGCTTCACACACATATACACATAAATTATGTTAGAGTAAAATTTCTATCTTGTATAAAAAAAGTCTAATGCTATAGCACTTTTTTTTTTTTTTTTTTGGTAGTGAATTTTGGCTAAATTACAAATTACGCACTCTAATTTTACCTAAAATTCAATTCAATCTTAAATTTCACTTTTGTTTAATTCAGTTATTTACTTTCAAGTTTATTCAATTCATATCTTCCATTAAGTTTTGTTTGATGCTCTATGTTAAGTGTAGTTTTGATTTAAAAAAATAAGAATAAAATAAATCCAAAAAAATGATAATTAAAAAAAAAAAAAAGAGTAAAAATATATTCCCTCGTCTTGAATTGTTGGTTCTCTATTACATTTTGGGATGTCCTAAAATGTAGTCATGTTTGAAAGGTAAACAAATATATTTCATATCTTACTCATTATTTTATTTAAAAAGTCAATACTATTTTTTCTCTAGAGTTTAAATTAATGAGGGTAGTTTAGAAAACTTGAACATTTTTAATTAAAAGACTACATATTAAATGGCGTTCCTTTAAAAGTTGAATTTTCAAAACAATAGCAACAATTTGGGATAGAGAGAATGTTTGTGTGTGTGTGTGTGTGTATTAAATTCTCCATCTCATCTTTGGATCTCTCTCTAAGTCTCTATCTCAAAACCACAAAATTTCACTCAACAAATTTCACTCTTGCTCTTTGTAATCTTTCTCTCTCTCTCCCCCACAATGACTGAGGCCTCTCGATTTCTTTTCTCTTCTTTTGCTTTTGCCCTTCTGACTCCCCTAGGTCTCTCATCTCACTATGAAGGTACTCTCATCTTTTCAAGTCACCATGGGACGCACTTGACGTCGAAAAGGATGCCCTACAATGACGCCTCATGTTTGAGGACAAGTAATTTGCTTTTCCACTTTTCCCCTCTCAAGCTTCACCTATGGCTAAAACCCATGTTTTGCCACTATCATCTCTTACCCTCTCTCTTCGAATTAGTGCCCAAAACTCAGATTGGGCATGGAGATTCAAAGTTTTTGAGGTCGAATCTAGGTTCAAATGAGGTCGAACCATGATGTGTCATTTATTTTTTATTAAATTTAGTTCACAATTGTTTTTATATATAATAATTTTCCGTATCTTACCAACACAAATCTTGGCACATGATGGACGCATGTCATTGTACCCACCTATTAGGAAACTTCAATCACTAACAATGCTTAATACTATTCTATGAGAGTTGTATACCATATACAACTTATAAAAACTAAAGAGCATTACTAATGATGCCAAAATCATTAGTTGAATAGGTTCGTCTAGATGGGTCAGCACGAGCTCGTCCTTGTTCCGGTTGGGTTAAGAATAAAATCCTTTCTGATTGGTCACCAGTGTGGTGCCGGCCACAGAGTCTCCGATAACAAAGTTAGCAAATGGATCTCGAATAACAAAGAGAACTTATTGGTGAGAGTAAGAATGAGTAGAATGTGTGAACCTCTTTGGGATTTTGTAGGTCTATATATATAGGCTTTGTTTAATAGCTGTTGCTCTCCTTAAATGGTGAATTAAAGCCTACTTAGTAACGTCTCAGGTCTTTACTTGGTATTTATGAGGGCTCTAATGGTCTCCTTGCTGATATGTAACCGCCGAGGCATTGAATGGTGGCTTTCATGGTGTCTTGTCTTCGTCCAGGTTGGCTCTTCTTGGATGAGGGTAATTATTTTGTCCATCAGTTGTCCTCCTAATTTGAGGCCGTCTTACATGTAATGACGACCTTGAGAATATGAAAAAGTGCTCGGATAAGACTCTTGGTATTTTTGTTGTCTCCGAATTTAAGCAAAGTGGCGGCGCTGTGCTAGTTTGCTCCTATCCCTTTATACAAAAGAGTTTGGGCCTTTATGGGCCAATTATTCACTATTGGGTTATGGAAAGAAAGCGTCCAGACCCTATTTGTTTCGGTTTTCCAGGTTGTTTTGCAGCAAATTTGTAGCGTCCTGTGGCATATCCACTTCGAGCTTTTTCTCTTTATGGTATTTTGGGCCATGTTAGGCCAAATGACTCTTCCTCGGTCCCACTTATTACCCCATTCCAAGGTATTCTGCCGTAAGTTGCCTTCTCTTTCGTTTCTCTCTTAGCCAAGCATAAGTTTGAGCTTTTATTTCCTGTTACTCTGGGCTTTCGGACTTAGCATTTTTTTTTTTTTTTTTTTTTTTTTTTTCCCAAAGATTTTTAATGTATTTTTTTAGTCATTCAAGAGACGAGTGTAATAACAAAAAGACTTAGGGAAGTCACTGCAAATTTCCCCTTTGGAAAAATGCACACATGATATCCACACTTAGTAAAAAATTGTCTGGAATGCAAGTGTTCGTCGGAATACGAGAAAATCATTGCCCTCCTCAAATATGAGAAGGTTTTTTTTTTTTTTTTTTTTAAAGGAAAATGAAGAGAAGCTAAGATCAGGTAAACACGTAAAGCAAGAATGGTTGAAATGTAATATAACCAATACCCCACCACGGTATTTTGGATATCTAAAAAAGTTTGATAGAATCTTCACTGAGTCACAATTTTATATGTGAGAATGATGTATTAAATTGTTGCTGGTGTTTCAGTTCCAGAGGAAGAAAGTTATGTGGCTAGGAGAGATCGGATGAAAACAATTTTAATGCGTCACGATCTTTGGAACATTGTTGAAACAAACACCGAACCTACTACACCTACTTGGAGCAAAAAGAATGCTATGGCTTTATATTTGATCAGGGAATGCTGCGGGTTGCGCAGATTTTCTTTGATAGAGAAGATTAAAGATGCTAAAAGTGCTTGGGATGCCTTTGCAAAGATGGGCGAGTCTGATACTGGCCCAGTGATTGCAGACCCAGACTCAGGTAGCTATCTCTCTCCTGAAAATACACATGCTCTAACATTCTAAAATAATAGCTTAAAGTTTGCAAATCGATGATAAACATTAATTAAAATAATAACACTGGAGTGGTTGCCGTTGTTTCTTCGCTGTATTTGGTCTCAATTGCCCATTTGGTCACTGATAGGGTCAATTTGCAGAGAGAGAGAGAGACAGAGAGATGGGTATGGTACGACCAGTTATGGCGGTTCGAATTATTGGGTATTAAGAATTTAGGGGGTGCTGGTTGGGATGAGGATGGATGATAAGGAAGGTCTATGTATGTCTAAATGCAATATAAACTTTAATTATGAGTTTGATTTCTTTAATATGTCACCAGCTCCCTACCTTCTTGATCGACAAGGAGAGTGCTGTGAAGTAATGCTTCTTAAGTTCTGCTTGTACAAATCAGAGCATTACCATCCGGGTTCCATATTTTATCTATTTTGGCTCCTACTGTTCACTAAAACCGTAAAACATAGCCCTACATCCCAAGATCTAAAAATGCATTCCCATTGTAGCAGCATTTATTTATTTTCTTCACTTATTTTATTCACCCTCTATCTCTCCCTTTGAAAAACCCAGACTTCCTCCCTTTCTCTCCTGTCACAAAATCTTGTAGATGAGGCGACGTCAAAGCTTGGCGGTCGTCTGTGGACTGTATGGTGGTCCATTTGAGAGTTTTGGGTTAATGGGTTGCATTTTGGGTTTTGTTGGTGGTCGATCTGAGAGTTTTGGCTTTGGTTGCAGTGGCCATTGTGGCTGTCATAGGTAGTTGGTGCTGCAATTGGTGGATTTGGTTTTGGGTTTTCATGGCTGGGTTTGGCCGCAGCCGGTGGTGGGTGTCGCTGGGTGTTACATAGGGATGGCCATGGGTAGGGTATAAATCGGGTATACCCATACCCTACCCGAAAAGTTTGCCCATGAATATTCGATTATCAATACCCATTAGTATCTATACTCAAATTTTACCCGAATATATTATCCATGGATATCCATACCCTACCCGAAACCCATTTATTTATTTTTTAATCCAAAACATTTTAAGTAAAAACTAACCAATCTTAAAAATGAAAAAAACTAACCAATCTTAAAAAAGAAAAAACAAAGCTTTGAATATCACGGAAAATATCTCTCTTTCTCTTTCTTTTAGATCCAAATATCGAATTCACAAATTCGGATAGTATTCGGATATGATTTGATGTTGATGAAGATGAGCAAGTACGAATTCGTGGGCGGCGAAAATGGCGGCGATGAGGACAAAGTGACGGAGTGGGAGGTTGGGCTACCGAGCATCGACGATTTGACGCCGTTATCGCAGTTGTTGCCAGAGCTGGCTTCAGCGATCAGTATTTCACCAGATCCTGACCCGAACCAGGACCCGATGGTTGTGGAGGCGGATGAGAACAAGATTACCGATCGAGACAGGTTTGGGTCAGATCCGAAAAGATTGAGAAAAGACAACGAGTGTTGTGTGGATATAGAAGTAGAAGAAGCCGATTCGACACTCCGTAACAACAAGAACGACAAGTCGTCGGCGGCGGCCAAGATCAGCGATTCATAGATGTGGTGGATCAGTGTTGCTATGATTGACCAAGTGACGTGCTTAGATGGGTTGGGAAGAAAAGAGAGTAGGTCAATAGCTTTGGTCTAGAGAGGCAGAGAGGGTGTGTGAGTGACGATGAGAGAGGTATCAAGTTTTTATTTTTTATTTTTTTATTTTTTATTTTTATGGGTGGGGTTTGGATAATATCCATACCCTACCCGAAAAATTCGGATAATATCTATACCCTACTCGGTTAAGCTCTATCCATGAAAAACCGAGTATTACCCAAAACATTTGGATCGGGTAAGGTTGAATATCCATTACACAATGAGTATGGCCATCCCTATGGGTGTATTATTAGCTGGGTTAGGGTCGTTTGGCCACTTCTTGTGGCGTTGACTGTTGGTGTTGTATAGGTTTAGTATTATTTTAATGGGGTAAGAGGAAGAGGAAAAAAAAAAAAAAAAAGAAGTAGGATTTATTGTTAAGTAGGAATGTAAAAATAAATAAAATGGTATCATGAATTTGTAATTTTGTAGCAATGAAACTTGAGGGGCTCATTTATACCAATGCTGCGAGCTAATCTAGTTGGAAAGCACTAGTTAGTTTTGTATTAAATATAATTGTTTCAAGTATTTTTAATGTGGTCAAAGACCTTGTAGCTGAATTGACACCTTCTCATGCACAAATTTCTTGGGAGTCTATAGGAAAAAGGGTTCGAGCTGCGGAATTATTTGTGTTCTTCAAGGAAAATCTAGGGATCACCTTTGTTTATATTTTTGTTGACCCTGTAGTAAACAGGAGTAATAACTTAGAGGAGAAAAATAATAAAAATAAAATGACAATTAAGCAAACTTAAAATGTATAATTTATAATTTTACCTTATAAAAAATAAAAATCCTAAAAGCTTTTGCATGCATTATTAGCTTACAAGGGGACCGAAAAAAGAAAAGTGAAATATGAGAACCTCTCGCTCTCAGTTTCTCACTTCTTTAATCACTGGAAAAAAAGAAAAAAAGAAAAAAAAAGATGCAAAACGTTTTTTAGTTTGATCCAAATTGCATCACAGAGGAGAAGGTTAAGTAAAAATCTACCCCATCACAGAGGAAAATGTTAAGCATGGTACATTTAAATAAATTGAGGAAAAAGTTAATCGGATGTCTTAAGAATATTAGTTTAGAAAATATTTTTAATAAATTTTTATGAATTTTTTTTACAATTTTTATATATATATTTTTTATAAAAATAGTATTAAAACTTTCCTAATATAGTCTATTAATAAATGTTTTAAGAGCACCCATACATTAAATCCAAGAAAGAAAGTACTATATACATTAATGCAAATTCATGGATATGTGCTACAAATTCTTTGTCCTATTTTTTGTGTTTTATTTTATGTTCACCAATTATAATATATATATATATATATGTATGTATGTATATAAATAAAAATAAAAAATAAAAAAAGTGAGAAATTCCTATCTCACTTTTTGTGTTTTACTTGTAACTATATCTTCTCTAATCGCATATATATATTCTGGTTGAATTCAGGCACAACTTCTGTGCAAATAATATTATTCGTTTAGTCAATGCTGAAATCTAAATGAATAGAATAATCATCTAGTAATCGCTATTAGATACTCCAAATCTTTTGATTTCTATAGTGAAAGTACGAAAACTTGGCAGGGATGAAGAACAATGAGAACAGTGGCTTCAGTCAGTATCTTTCTTTTGAAAAACATATCCGCAAAGGTGATTGGGATGCTGCTAATCAGTTCATTAACTCCCATCCGGAGGCAGTGAGTGCAAGAATTTCAATTTTGGAAGTACAGCTCTACACATTGCCATCTTTGCTGGACATATGAATATTGTGGAGGAGTTGGTAAAGATAATGTTGGAAGAAAACTTAAAAATTAAAGATACAGGAGATTATACTGTTTTAGGTTGTTGTGCTCTTGTTGGAAACATTCAGATGGCAAAATGTATAATTGGAAAGTGTCGGTCCTTACTTAGCATTGGAAATAGAAGCGAAGACCTCATTCCAGTCGTGGTGGCTCTTACGTATAACTCCAATGGAATAGAAATTGCTCGCTACCTCTATTCTGAAACTCCAATAGAACATCTAACGGGCATCAACGGTGCTATGTTTATTACCCGGGCTATTTATTCCAAAGCTCTTGGTAAGAACTTAAGAACTATATTATTCATAATCATTTCTATGCTTTGAAACACTCGCCATGATTCCCTTTCAATTAATTGCTTCTGTTTGCAACTCAATAGATATGGCTTTGGATTTACTCCAACATTACCCTAAGTTGGCTATCGCTCGGGATTGCCACGGGCAGTCTCCTGAGGAAGTATTGGCTGGAATTTCTTTTGCATATCGGAGTGAAAGTCGATTCATATTTTGGCAACAATGGATCTACGACAGTGAGTATCACTCTCTTTTCTGAATCATTCCTTTAAATTACTTGCTATTTTGCTCACACCTTGTAGAGTCATGAACGTTGGTTTAATATATAGTTATGGATAAAGTTTAGCTACAAAATTCGTTGTAGTCTTAAACTACAAACTCACTTAATAAAATAAATATTATTGCATATTTTGAAAATCTAACCATCGAATTACATGTTCTTTACGTTCTTAATACATATGTCAAATTTTGTATCAATCGGATATTATTTACTATATAATTTATAAACTTATATTTTATGCATAATTTTAAATTACAAAAACTTACAATTTAAAATTTTTTTGATGACATAGCTATTAATTTTTAATTTTCTTGAAATTTTGTAAACATGGAGGATATAAGAAAAAGATATAATCCAATGGTAGATTTGTCAAGATTTACTTTCAATAAAAATATATTGAGTGAGTTTGTAATCTAAGGCTACAATCGATTTTGTAGCTAAATTTTGTCCTATAGTTATTTTAAAATCTTTTTTTTTTTCCAAATACATTTATACTTTTACCCAATTAATTTTTAAAACAAAATGAGCTGATCTATGGAAATCAATTTACTCTGTTGTCCACGTAATGTTGCATAAAGTGGTGAGTTGATTCATATCAGACTAAATATATATATATATATATATATATATATCTCTTCATTTATCTTTATACAAATCCAAATCTTTTGTGTCCTACTCCCTCTATTCCACTTCATACTTCATTGATAAAAAGTAAAAATTTGTCAAATGTCTACCTATTTAATTAAATTCTAATTTTTTGCAATTCTTAATTTAGTTATCTAAAAGAAATTAAAAAACATAACAACCCCACCACCAATGTCATCAACCCTAGCCACGCACCACCATTAGGTCCACACTACCCACACCAAGCTAGTCAATCCCACTGCCTTTCTCAAACCCACCAACCACCGGCACTGTACCACCCAAAAAAAAAAAAAAACTCAACGGCAAAAAATAGATCCAATCTAGAAAGAGATTAGGCATGCATAGGTAGCTACGAATTACCAACAAAAAATAATAATAATAATTAGAAGAAGGAAAAATATCATTTTGGTCTCTAAATTTTAAAATTGCGGTTAATTTAATCCTTATATTTTAATAGCAGTCAATTTGGTCATTGTTATTTTCAACTTTCAATCAATTTAATCTCTACTATTAACTACTAACGGAAAATGTTTACGTGACAAATAATGTGCACTGTTGATATAATTCATGCCTACAAGGCTTATAAAATAATATTAAATTTTTTAACGAACATAAAAAAAAAATAAAAAAAAAAATTGCCACATCAACATTTGTACCAAATTATTACAATTTTTTAAAGAAAAAAAATAATAAATGAAACGAATTAAAAATCTGTAAGAATCACACTTCTTTTCTTGGCAACCAAACACAATACAAATTTGTATTAAAAAAAAATCTCAATATAGCCGTTTTGCGGTGGATTTATTTTTCATTGAAATGGTTGCATTTGATTTTTATCACAATTTATTAAAATAATATAAACTACAACATTAAATAATATTAGTATCTGAGCACGCACTCAAGTGCGTGCTCAAAGGCTCTTCTATTTTTTGGGTTTTCTATTTGAGATTTCTACTTTTTTCAATCAAAAAAAAAAGCGTGAGGTGAGTTTTGTAGATTGGAGGAGTTTTAAAACTAACAAAAGAATGATCTTATTTTGTAAGGAGTCAGTGAGTAGAAGTAGGAATTTAAATCAAAATAAAAGTAGGAATTTATTCGAAGTATGAAAGCATTTCAATGTAGAAATAGAAATATATTATTTTTGTCAATTTACTATTTTAACCCTATTTTTAAGTTTTAGGTAGAAGTATTTTTTACAGTAAAAAAAATAATAACTAATTTTCTTTACTAATTTATTATTTTAACCCCTGTATAAAAAAAAAAAAAAAAAAAATCTACTATTTTAACAACATTTTTAAGATGTTGGTTAATTAATTTAAAGGTATATTTGACAATTCCTCATCAAACCCACACTTATGTCTCTCTCAAGCAAACCCAGGAGCAACCACCACATCTAGCAAACCCACCACCAACAACAACCACCAACCAATCACCAAAACTGAACCAACCAACCACCCCTACCCAAATCCCAACCCGCCGACTCAAAATTGAAACCCACTGCCTCTAAATCACTACCCACAGCCACCCAAACCCCCACCAAAAGTCCAAATCACTGCCACCCCCATTGATCTGGCCAAGAACCAATCCAAAGCAACACCTTCGAATCTACTGCCCCAACTAATCCAAACCATCCAAACAGCCACCAAAACAACACCCAAAACCCACATCTAAACCACCAAAACAACATCCAAAGCCACCCAAACAACAAGCGACCATTGACCATCAAGCCCAAGACGCACAACCCATAACACGTTCAAACTAAAGCCTTAAACATTGATTCAACAAACTCGTGCCCATGACGGCAAAACCAAGACCCACGACTCACAACCTATGACGGCAAAACCCAACCCATAACCCACGACGGCAAAAACCTATCCCACCCACGACCCATTGCCCCAAAATCAAACATCAAACCCATGACCCATCACCGCTGCACCATTCAGCCACCCACCACCTAACCATGGACCCAAACCTTGCCAGCTAACCATAGCACTGCCGATCTACATGGACCCAAACTTGGCCACCTCCACGGACCCAAACCATGCTTAGCCACCGCCGATCTACACCAGTTTGAGTGAGAGAGCAAGGTCTGAGATCTGAGAGAGGAAGAAAGGGAGAACGGTGGTGGCTGAAAAGAGAGAGAGAGAGGGATGAGATAGAAAATGAAGAAAGAGAAGAGATTTTTTATTTATTTGGAGAGAGAATGTGACAGTAAAATATTACTATTTTTTTTTTCTTTTTTTCTTTCTTTTTTTTTTTGGTGAAGGGGAAAATACAAACAGGACTAAGACACTATATCAGTGAGAACAGAGTTAGAGATCCTATTATATAATACACCAGCAGCATCAGTATTAACAAAATACAAAACATCAGGACTAGGAGGGGTATCAAAAACCAAAAATTCCTCAGCCATGTTGCTACCCAGTCTTGTAAGTGCATTAGCGCACCTATTCCCTTCCCTGAACACATGCACCACTCTAGTCTGGAGGAACCTGCTTAGCAAGTATTTGCAATCATTAAGAAGAGGGAGATATGGTTTATTAGCACCACCTATGGAAGTAATGAGGCTAACCACCACTTTAGCATCCAACTCCACAACCAACCTCTGAACTCCCATGCCTAAGGCCAGCTTTAATCCATCTCTTAGCGCCCAAAATTCTACAACAAAACTGGAGGCAAGCCCAATGGATCTCGAAAAACCTTTGATCCATTTCCCATTACAGTCTCTAATTAAACCACCACCCCCAGCCTTGCCAGGATTCCCACTTGAAGCACCATCCGTGTTTAATTTAAACCACTGTTCAGGTGGCTTGTTCCACTTCACAGGTATGAAAATCAATTGTTTCTTTCTCCCAATTTTAGCAATACAATAAAAGTACTCCCTTGCTTCAATGAGACAAGTTCTGTGGAGATTCAAATTAAGAGGGACATTATCAAACACAACTTTGTTGCGGTGTTTCCAAATGTTCCAGACAGCAAGCGGAAAGATAAAATTCCACGGGATAGAGCTGTGATGAATTAACTTGCTTTGACAGTTAGCTTGTAGCCAATCACTCATATTATGGATAGGTATAGGTGAGACCCGGGGAGCATGAATATCAGCCTAGAATTGCTGAGCAAAAACACACTCTCTAAGCAAATGCTCAATTGATTCATCTTGCTCTTTGCATATGGGGCATAACTTGCTGCAGTTGATACCCCTAGTAGCCAAAACCTCCCTGACAGGAATGCTATTATGCAGACATAACCATAAAAAGCTTAAAATTCTTGGATACATGTCTATCTTCCAAATCAAGTTGCCTCTAAAATTATTACCTTCTCTAGCACTACCAATAATTTGGAGATAAGCCGAGTTAACAGTAAACCTCCCATCCTTTGTATGTTTCCACAAAATTACATCATTCTCATCACCAAATTCTTGGCAAGGAGCAGCTCTAATTTTATCCTAAAGGAGGCAAAATTAAAGATAAATTTTCCCAATTCCACTCTTGGTTATCATGAATATCAGCTATGACTAGCTTCATGTCATTCCTTGTTAATGGCCCCTCAATGAGTTCCCTTAAGGATTGTCCTTTAATCCAATTATCAGACCAAACACTTTTTCTTGAGCCATTACCAATCCCCCAACAAATGCCCTCAACAAAGGTAGGGAAACCAAGTTTAATGGCAGACCAATTAGGAGAAGAAGGAAGGACATCCGGGTTAGCAGCCCTTCTTCTAGAATTGGAACAATACTTATTCAACAAAATCCTCGCCCAAACAGCCTCTTTTTCTTGATACATTCTCCAGTTCAACTTTGCCAAAAGCGCAATATTTTTCGCTCTGGTAGATTGAATCCCCAAACCCCCCTTCATCTTTAGGCCTGATAATTTTTCCCCATCCAACAAGATGCATTCTCCACTTTTCATTCGACGATCCCCAAAGAAAGTCTATATTAATTTTATCCAACTTGTCACACAAGTGGACTGGAAGAGCAGCCCCTTGCATGACATAATTAGGAATAGTTGACATCACAGACTTCACCAAAACAGCCCTACCAGTAAAGGATAAGAATTTTGCCTTCCACCCAGCCAACTTACCCATCACCCGATCAGCCACAAAATTGAATTGTCTTCTAGAAGCACCTTTATGTCTAAGAGGGAATCCCAAATATTTCCCAAAGTTATTAGTTTCAAGCATACCTAAACTTTCGCAAACTTTTTCTTTAAGATCAGGGGAAACATTAGGAGAGAAATAAATTCTTGACTTCTCCAAACTAAACTTCTACCCCGATTCTAAATAAAAATTACGCAAAACATCTGGAATGACTTCACAAATATCCTTATTAACTTTAGCAAACAGAATAAGATCATCCGCAAAAAAAGAGGTGAGAAATCTTTATATTTCCACGAAAAGCCTTAAGAGGAATCCAAGCTCCTTTAGAGCACTTCTCTTCAACAAGAGTACCCAAATACTCCATGCACAAAATAAACAAGTAAGGCAATAAAGGATCACCTTGCCTTATGCCTCTAGACGGAGAAAAAGCTCCAAGGGCATCTCCATTAAGCAACACAGAAATTGTTGATGAAGACACACAACTCATGATGACTTTAATTATTCTTGGGGAAAAATGGAAAGCTTGAAGGAATTTGTGGATGAAACTCCACTCTAATCTGTCAAAGGCCTTTGCTAGATCCACCTTAACCGCCATATACCCCTCCCTGCCCTTGAAATTATCCATGGTGTAAATAAGTTCTTGAGCGATAATCACATTATCCACCCCTTTCCTCCCTGGCACAAAAGCAATTTGGATTGGGGAAATAAGATTGCTAAGCAATGGCCTAATCCTAGCCACTAAAATCTTGGAAATGATTTTATACACTGAGTTACACAAACTGATAGGTCTATAGTTGGCTAGAGATTTAGGATATTGGCACTTAGGAATCAAAGTTATCAAAGTTTTGTTCAAATATTCTGGAATAACACTGAGGCCAAAAGCTTTCTTAACTTCATTGCAAATAGAATCTTTGACATCATGCCAGAAGTGTTGGAAAAAACCAGCATGTAGTCCATCAGGCCCAGGAGCCTTAAAGGGTTTGAGAGCCCATAAAGCTTCCCTGATTTCCTCATCATCCACCACTCTTTCCAAACAACACCTATCCTCCTCAGAAAGGACACAGCAAGAAAAATCAGTAACAGGGGATTTAAGATAAACCACACTCAATTCAGAGGCATATAGTTTCATGAAGCTAGATTGTATCAACTCCTTAATTATTTCCTCATCTTGAATACATTCCCTAACCCCATTAACAAGACTTCTAATTTTATTTCTTTGCCTACGCACCACAGTAGTGATGTGGAAGAAAGAAGTATTATGATCTCCAAAAGTTGTAGCATTCAACCTGGACTTCAGAGCCCAATATTCTTCTTCTTGCAACATAATAAGGGCATGCTCTTCAATCAACAGTTTCTCCAATCTGAGAAGGGATTTGCTAGGATAATTAGCAATAGCTTTTTGAACTCCCCCCAATCTGGCTAACACTCTCCTTTTCCTAGCAAATAAATTACCAAAAACTTCACTATTCCACTTCTGGGCTTTTTTTGAAAAGTCAGATATGGCAGAGGAAAGGGATCTTCCCTCAAACCAAGCTTCCTCTACCACCTTAGGAAATTGAGGATGGAGAAGCCACATGGTATGAAATCGGAAAGGTTTATTAGAGTAATTAGGCCTCTTACCGAAAAGCTCAATTAAAACAGGGCAATGATCAGAAAAGGCCCTTAGAAGATGGGTAACCAAAGCTTCAGGGTATAAAAGCCTCCAACTTGGATTCGCAAAACACCTATCCAATCTTTCAAGAATAAGACTAGGGACTGGCCTTTTATTAGTCCAAGTAAACTTTGGGCCAGCAAAACCCAAATCCAAAAAACTACAGTTATCCAAACAAGCCTTAAATTCCAAAGCCCTATTTAAATTTATCTGGTTCCCTCCAAACTTATCCTCACTATTCAAAACTTCATTGAAGTCACCAAGCATTAGCCAAGGTTGGTTATGGAGTTTAGCAATTTCCGAAAGATTGGCCCAGACCATTCGTCTCTCAGCCAACCGAGGACTAGCATAAATTGCAGAAATGAACCAGAAAAGGCCAGAAGAGCATACCTTAACCGTGGCATGAATTTCTTGTTCTGTGATAGCAAGCAAGTCAATTTCAGCTTCATCCTTCTTCCAAAGTATCCAAAGGCCCCTAGCATAACCAATTGTCTCAGTTGTTATAAAACCATCAAATGGCAAGTCAACGATGATCTTCTCAGCTCTATCTCCACCCACTCTAGTCTCCGTAATTACCATGATTGCCGCATTATGATTAATAGCCATCTCAAAAATTCTTCTCTTAAAATTGAGGTTTAACGCACCCCTGCAGTTCCATATTAAGATATTCATTTGAACACAATGACCTAAAGGATACTCAATTGGACTAGGATTCATCAACGCTACATCCACCATGCTCCATCCTAGCCTCCTTAAAAGATCCTTGGACGTTGTCTAATCCAGTTTCCATACCATCAGGTACTTGAGAATCCCTATTCTATCCTCTCTACAGCAAAGTCGCAGATCGCATCTCTTGATCGGAACCAGAATTTGGATTAGCTTCAACATAGGATGATTCCCCATATATGCTGAAACCGACCCTCTGAAATCCACAATCCTCCTCTCCTGAACAATCCACCCTGATTCGTCAAAGTGAGGCATGACTAACGGCCTTCTTTGCCTGCTCAAATTCTCTTATTCCTCCCTAAACAGCAGGGGAGTGTCTATGAAAAACCTCCACCATGGATTGGGCATTTAAGACCAAGCCGGATGGTCCAGGGCAAGGTTCCTTGTCCTGATGCTAGTAGGAGTGATAGGGAACAGATTCTTCCAAGCGTTGCTCAAGCTCGGTTCGAACCAACCCGGAGTGTCCGTTGGCGCTGCCCTTATCTGGGCTATCATCTCGTCAGAAATTATCACTACCCTGTTTCTATACCAAATCACCTATCCTGACCGAGGAAGAGGCATCAATCCGAGGAAGCTTGGTTCCATTGGGTGCAGAGAGAGACTTATCTATAAGTGGCGTGGCTGGATTATTCAGCACCTTACTCCCAAATGAAGCTGCTTGGCGTTTCAAAGTTTTAGAACTTTTAATCCCAAGGCTTTTAGCTGAACGAAATTTTGAGCTTTGGGTGTGCTTCCTACTAGACCTTTCTTCAAAACTTGCCTACGGGTCAGTCCACAAATCTTCTCTACTGGTTTTGCTGACCAACAAATCCACTTCCACAATATCCATACTCTCATTGTGTTCCTATTGCATCACTTCCTCGCGTGCCAAGTCAGGCAATGTTGTCTCCTGAGTCTCAAAAGAAGATTTAGATGTCCCATCTTCATCAAATACATGATATTTGGATTTACCCTTATACCCCTCACTTCTAGAATTCTCTTTAACTAAATTGGGTCCTCGTCCATTACAAACTAAACTACGTTTCCTAGTAACCAACATCCAAGGCCCATAATTGGGACTTGGTTGGAAGTCCTGGCCCACAACTTAGACTTTAGTGGAATTCCCAGGCTGACCAACATCTTGCACTTTAGAAGCTTCTCCAACTTGTCCACCATCTTCACATGGCTTGATACTGTAACAACAATTGCCTTGAGTATGACCCAGGCCGCCACAACTGAAACATAAAGAAGATATGCCTTCATACATCACTGCCTGCTTGCACTTGCCAATTCTAACTACAGTAATAAGAGGTTTCTCCAAGTCAACTTGAACACATAGCCTAGCATAGCTCCCCCTAGTCCTTGAAGCAGTGTATGAGTCTATACACAACACAGGGCCAATAACACTACCAATTTCTTTTAGCACAGACTTGTCATAGAACTCTATAGGGAGCTCTGGAAATCTGACCCAAGCTGCCACAGAGGACAACTTAGCTTTTGAGGCTTTAAAATAAGGTTCCCAAGGTCTGATGGCTAAAAAGTGATCACTAACAAACAAAGGACCACCTTTTAAAACCTTGTCATAATCATCAACATAAGAAAATCTAATTAAGTAGAAATCCCTTCCCAAATGAACACAATCCAATTTAGTTGCAGGTTGCCATAAAGCATTGATTTTAAAAGTGAGGTAGTTGTAACCAACAGTTCTACCAAACACTTTTACAATCAATGCTTTAGACCAAGGATACCTAATGCGCATCAAGGTTTCTTTGGACAACTTAACATCAGCCATACCTTCAATAAGAGGTTCCAACTCAAATTCGGACTCTACATCATCATCTCTAACAAAGTCAAATTTGAAGGCTTGCTCATAAGCACCAGGGATATCTCCTAACAGAGTATCCTTATAACTCACAGGTGTACGAGGCTGATAGGACTGCCTGATACTCATGCCTTCCTTAAATCTCTTGACACCCCGTCCAAGCACATCGTCTTCTTCAATAAAGCGAGGAGGTTCCACGGAAAACTCAGGGTTCATAGTGAGAGCAAACTTATTATGACTAAAGTACAACTTTCTATATATTATTATTTCTTTTACATCCAAAGGGATTTTTAAAAAAAATAACTATAACACCCAAACTATATTATTAGTTAAACAACGTTTCAAACATATTTGGTTTCTAATAATTCGAGTCCAGAGAACTCAATTTTGCCTTTTGAAAATGCACTTGGAAATCGAGTGTTTCACACTCGAGTGTCTCACTCGATTTCCAAGTGCATTTTCAAAGGGCAAAATCGAGTCTTCTGGACTCGAATTGTTAGAAACGAAAATAGTTTCAACCTTGCCTTACTAATAAAATAGTTTGAGGGATTTGGTTATTTTTTAATAAAATCTCATCCAAAGCTATTGTAGGTTTTATATTTAAAAACCCATAGTACACTAACTGAAACACATGTTTTCAGTTTTTAAATAATATTATATATATTTTTATACATTTTTTTATCCACACATATTTTTACACATATTTTCAAACACGTGTTTTTAATTTTTAATTGCATGTACCAAACACCCGCAAAATTATTTTTGAAATGCATACCCGATGGAGCTGGTGTTTTGGCTTGTTGGTGGGCAAAGAAAATGTGTATAACAAAATTATATGAGATTTAATTAGCTTGTCCAAAGTTCAATTAACATAATTTTGTTAAATATTAGCTTTGATACCATGTTAAATATGCTAAAATAGATGTGGAAGCAGAAGCATAAAATAGTGTAACATAAGGACACAAGAATTACGTGGTTCAACGTGACTACCAAGAGTGAATTATAAATCATGTGTTACAATGAACTCAACATAGGTATATATAGTAAGCTAAACTCTAGACTAACTATAGTTAATAAACTTGCAGTACAAATAAGAAACTTGTCTTGCACATAAAATAAGATTGAACTTGTGCATATACTATTAGGCTAATATATCTATATATTCAAAATTTATTTAATATTCAGTTGTCTAAATCTAGTGAAACAATGAGTTTTGAGTTTTGGTTGTTTTCAACTAACATATAACAATTTAGCTTTTTATTTTATTTTATTTTATTTTTATAACTTTAAAGTTCAAAACCTAATTAAATATTAAATAATATACTAAAAAAATAATTAAATATTAAATATTAAATATTATTCTTTTTCTTTTTACTTAAGATTCATTCCCACTACTGTTGCAAGGTATATGCATTTCACCAGCTCATGCCACCAACCAAATTCCTATAAGCCTCCAAAAGTCAAAGACGGAAAAAGGCGGTCAAGCAAGAATTATCAGATCAGGTAAATTGTTGTCAATATATATATATATATATATATTTCCATAGGACTTTTGGTCTGTCACAATGAAAATAATACTACGGAAAACTTTAATTTTTCTCACCTAATAAATAATAATAGCCTTATTTTATATTAAAAACACAAGATATTTTGAGGTCAGCTATACATCCTGAGTCACATCTAAAGTAATGATCTCCGTTACTTCCCCAATTGGCATTCCTTTTTGTTACTCCTACTAATGTTATTTTTTACTTTCCTCTATCTTTTTTGGTTCCATCAACTTGGATGAACCCACTCCTTACTAGTTTTTAAGTTGCTCTCTTTTGAACATGATCAAACATTCCTAAGTGACTATCTCTCATCTTTCCATCAATAGGGGCCACTTTTATTTTTAACTGGATTTCCTTGTTTTAATCTTTTTGTTTATTCCCACTTGTCTATCTTAAAATTTTCACTTCCCCCACTCTCATTTTATGGATATGTTGCTTCTTAACTTCCAAGTAATTGACACCATAAAGCACAGCTCGTCATATAGAAATCTTATAAAATTTTCACTTCAACTTAAAGATATAGTAATTGACACCATAAAGCACAGCTCTTCAAACAATACTCTTGATACGCTTCTCCAATTCATCCACCCTGGTTTTACCCTATGATTCACATCCTCCTCAATCTCTCTATCTTTGTGAATAATTAATTTAAGATAATGAAAGTTCTCGCTCTTTAGTACCTATTAGGGTCATATTTTTCATGTGTTGGCATATCCTTTGACAAAATGCACTTTACTTGTAATTGGGTAGTTTTAAGTGGTTTCTAGAATATCATGAAGTATGTCTTAGGACATTATCAAGTGGTTTTATTGAAGACATGAAGACTACAACAAGAAACAAGTGAAAAAAAAAGCTTAAAATGTGAACCTCAACATTAGCTTGATACAAGCTATCTATCGAGAATTAATGAACAACCTTGATATAATCATGATACCTCTCGATTTATCAGGCTTTGTAGATCTAGAATTATCAGATCTATTTTTCAGCCCATGATGACTTGGATCTCTAGGGTTTCATTCACTAAACTTTTAGGCGATATAAAATTTTTATTTTAAAGTCATCACAAGATACAGAGACTCAATTAGAGAACTCATACACTCTTGGTGAAGCTACTGTGTTCTTATGTGCCTTAGACTTTTGTAACCAAGTGTTTCTATCTCTTCAAAGTGTATTAAAGTGATGAACTTTGCATTCAACAACAAATATCAGTGGTTGGGAGTTAGTCACGTACTGGGATCAATGCAAAGGAAGAAGTCTCTACAAGATCAATTCCAGTTGGGGATTAGTGTAATGGTTCAAATGTAGATTGGTATTTTGGAATAGTCTAGGATAGTGCTAAAATTCTTTATACTTATTTCTGTTTGATTCTTGATTAGTGGATTCTTGAGAGTGGTGACCTGAAAATCCCCTGGTAGGATTTTTGCCTTTGAGAGGTTTTTCCCATTAGTTAACAAATCATCATATCAAATTTATTTTACCACTGCATATTAGGTTTGTTTGGTGATTTGATTGTTCCTCCACAATTTGCATGAAATTTGACCTAATTAATCAACTTGGGTAATGCAATTAATTAACTGAGTCAATCTATAACCCAACATTATCTTTTGATCATCAAGTCTTATTGCTCCTTTGTCTCCATTTCTACTTTTATTAAAGTTACATTCCATGTACTCCATTTTAGTCTTATTTAAACGATGTGTGGATGAAAGTTATTTTCAACCCATAACTACCCACAAAGTAAAAGAGGAGGTGGTTATTTGTAGGAATTAACTTCTCCATCTTCCTTGCAATGTGACAAATGTCTTCTTGTTTGTAATCTTCTTGACAAGAGTCATACAGATGATACTTGTTGCCAAGACACACATGTTATGGTTAATAAACTTCCACATGTTATGGCTACCAAGTATCCCTGTCATTCTTTCTAGCACTACATGTGGCTTTATGCCAATAGATAATTATAGATTAAATTAACAACCATATCTTGGTCTTAAAATTAGCTAAATGGTATAAACATTATCATTCAAGAACATTCCAAACTCCTTGCGCAATTTCTTGTTCCACTGTTAGAGACAATTATAGTAACCAGAGTTTTAAATGACTCTTTGTGTATTTAAATATCACTTAAATAATATTTATTTATTAAACATTAATTTAGTTAATGTTAAGCTTTATAATTTTTTATTTAAAATCTAATGAGGATAATTTTTTATTGATCGACATGGGATGCTAAACCTTTTTCATCCGATCATCGGCCTTACATCTAAATCGATCCTAAGGGGATGCCCGACACCATGGGTCATCGGGTTAGGTCGGACGACTATCCAACCCCTAATCCCAATGACTCATCGTCTTAGGGTTTCACATGGAACTTGCGTGGGGTCCACTCATATGTCCCTACATAGAAATGACTTGCACATCACGACTAAAGATCCTACCGCACAATCAGATCTCCTATGTGATCCCTAATATTATGGGATCCTTCTCCCTATAAGGAAATTCTCCTCATAACAAGGGGTTTGGGTTAGCTCCCCACTACCATATAAACCACAAACCCTAACCTTCTTGAGGTATATGAATTCTCTCTAACTCTTGCACTCTTGAGTTCTTGGAGATTCTTTTATCACTGACTTAACCTTCAGAGGGTTTTTGGCCGGCACCCCACCAGTACTCTCTGTTTGGTTCTTCTCTTTTATTCTTCAGGTACACCTATCGACATGTGTGTGAACAATCAATTCAGTGATGATTTTTGTGCATCATCAGTTAGCACCGTTTGTGGGAAACCAGTGATAAGCTGTATCACCATTTCAAAGACAAAGAGTTGTATGGTTTTGGCACAATTAATGTCCACCACCAACCAAGAGACTAGGAATTTGCCTACCACATTAGAGAGGCAGATGCAAACCCTCGCCACAGCAGTTGAACGACTCACCCAAATAAACCACGAGTTGGAACGACAGTTGGAGCAGCGAAATGATCAAGAGCCACACGATCAGAATAACGGGCAGGATAAGGTCGAACGCAACAACAATCGAACTCTAACTAACGATCACCAAAAGAGGGATGACTAAGAGGAAAGCAGTGTCGTTAGTAGACAAGACCAGCAGAATACCAGTCGTCCTTCTGAGCTGGAAGTTGGCATGTTGCACATGGCGCAAGAGATGCAGACAATGAAAGAAAAGATGGATATGATAATGAATGCCCTGAGGGATCAGGCGTCCTCTAGTTTGGATGAACTAGTCCATAGTACCAACTCGCCCTTCACCACACCAGTCACATCCTTCCCTCTTCCAACCAAGTTCAGAATGCCACAAGTGGAAACATACGATGGATCGAAGGACCCCCTCAACCACCTGGAGTCATTCAAAACCCTCATACACCTACAAGGGGTCTTAGATGAGATCATGTGCAGAACCTTCCCCACCACACTCAAAGGACCAACCTGAGTATGGTTCAATAAGCCCCCAATTCCATCTCAACTTTCAAGGAACCAAGTGGGCTTTTTGTCACACATTTCATTAGGGGTCAGTGATACAAGAGGTCTTCAGCAAGCCTTCTAAACGTCAAACAACAAGATGACAAGAGCCTGAGGTCATACGTCACTCGGTTCAACAAGGAGGCACTATTGATCAACGAAGGCGACAATAAAGTCCTGGTCATAGCCTTTACCAATAGAGTCTGATTCGGAAAGTTCTTATTCTCTATTTACAAGAACGATCTAAAGACTATGGATGCCATGTTATACTGAGCCATGAAATACATGAACGCTGAGGATGCCGTGATCACTAGAGGGGACGAGCCAAAGAAGCGAGAGAAGTGTGACAATCCCCATCCAGACAGGAAAAGAAAGGCATCCCGAACGAGCAATAAAAGGGATGAATGAAGGTCAAGGCCCCCATCGGGATGAATCGCCAACTTCACTCTACTTAGCACTTCGCTCGATCAAGTCCTGATGCAAATTAAGTGACAACCTCGCCTTGACATGGCCCGATAAGTTAAAGGGCGACCCAAACAAAAGGTCGAGGAATAAGTACTATTGCTTCCACCGGAACCATAAGCATGACACCTCCAATTGCTATGAACTAAAGCAATAGATAGAGGCCCTCATTAAGCAAAGAAAATTGCAACAGTTTGTACGATGAGAAAGGGTGGGAGAAAACCCACCAAGGGACTAAGGGCCAAACTAACGAGTCGAAGAATGACCCAGGTCCTTACTTGGAGAAATAAGAGTGATCGTTAAGGGAAGCATGATGGCTGGATCCTCAAGGAAGGCCAGAAAGACCTACCTACAAATGGTGCAAAATGTCCAGCTTATCAGTCGTCAGCCTAAGTTCACTTAGATGGATGACCCAGTGATCAGCTTCGCCAAGGAAGATGCTCGACGACTATATCACCCCCATGATGATGCTTTGGTGATTCATTTGACCATAGCAAACTTCAATACCCGATGGGTCCTGGTAGATAATGGAAGCTCAGCTGACATTCTCTACTATCCAGCGTTTCAACAAATGAGGATTGATAAAGAACGACTCGTGCCGTTAAACTCTCCTCTAGTGGGTTTTGGCGGAATGAAGGTCATGCCTATTAGATCCATTAGCATCAGCATCTATCCCTAACAAATTACCAAGGATATCACCTTCTTGGTAACAGATTTCTTGTCGATCTACAATGCCATCATAGGGCAACCAACACTCAAGTTCCCTACGGAGTGTGGAATAGGAGAGGCTCGTGGAGATTAGATGGCAGCCTGAGAATGCTACGTAGCCATGCTAAAAATGGACAAACAGATGACTACCATGAACATTGAAGAACGATGAGTGAATGTAGAACTGATGGAGGGATTGGAAACCATTTCCCTAGACAAAGAGCACCCAGATAAGATCACTCGCATCGGCACGCAAGCCAGCCCTTCAGTTCGAAATGGGCTGATCCTTTTCCTAAAGGACAACATGGACATCTTTGCCTGGAGCCATGAGGATTTGCCCGAGATTGACCCAAAGATCATGGTCTATCAGCTCAACATCTCCCTATCCTTTCCACCCATCTGACAAAGAAAGAGGGTCTTCGCATAGGAAAGGGACAAGGCCATAGCCGAAGAAGTTTATAAGCTACTGAATGCTAATTTCATTAGAGAAGTCTACTATCTTGAATGGTTGGCCAACGTGGTAATAGTTAAGAAGGTGAATGGGAAGTGGAGGATGTGTGTGGGCTTCACTGACCTAAACAAAGCCTATCCAAAGGATAGATACCCCTTCCCACGGATTGGCCTCCTTGTAGGCTCGATGGCTGGATACCAATTGTTGAGCTTCATAGATGCTTTCTTTGGTTACAATTAGATCAAGCTTGAGGAGTTTGATCAAGAGAAGACATCGTTCATCACAAGCTAATGCCTTTTTTGCTATAAGGTCATGCCATTCGGATTAAAGAATACAGGGATGACGTATTAAAGGCTCGTAAACAAGATGTTCGTTCGATAAATCAGATGAAAAGTCGAGGTATACGTGGATGACATGTTAGTGAAAAGTAAGGAAGAGAAACACCACCTGAATGATCTTAGGGAGATGTTTGAAACTCTTCACCTCTAGGTATGAAGCTCAATCCCAGCAAATGTGTGTTTGTGGTGTCATCGGGGAAGTTCCTTAGCTTCATGGTATACTAACAGGGTGTCGAAGCCAAACTTGATAAAATCTAAGAAATCCTAGAGATGAGCACCTCAAAGAATGTCAAAGAGGTAGAGAGCCTAAACGAAAGGGTCGTGGTGCTCAATAGATTCTTCTCGCAATCTACAAACAAATGCTTGCCATTCATTAAAATCTTGAAGAAAGCATTTGAATGGACCGACGAGGGTCAAAGGCCATTCAAGGAATTAAAGGCATACTTGGCATCTCCACCACTCCTAAGTCCAACCAAACCTGTTGAAGAGCTTTCCCTCTACTTGGCCATATCGCCCACAGTCATCAGTTTAGCTTTGATTCAAGAGGAAGATCGCGTGCAATTACCCATGTACTACACTAGCCGAGCACTTAGAGGGGCAGAAGAGAGATATCCTCCCATGGAAAAGTTAGTCTTCGCTTTGATCATGGCAGCCTACAAGCTTAAGCCATACTTCTAAGCACATACTATAGTGGTTTAGACGGACAAACCCCTCCAAAAAATAATGGATAATCCGGAGGCAGTTAGACAATTGGTCTTGTGGGCAAAAGATCTGAGTGAGTTTGACATACAGTACTGCTTAAGGACCGCAATCAAGGCCCAAGCCTTAGCTGACTTCATTATAGAGTTTACGGCAAGAAAAACCGACAATTGGGGGGCAACCCTTTGGAGGGTTCAAAAGGACGGGTCATCTAACAAACATGCTTGAGGGATCGGGGTGGTCCTTCAATCTCCCGAATGGGACATCATAGAATGTGCCATTCGATTTTAGTTCCGAATGACCAACAATGAAGTCGAATATGAAGCCATTCTCATATTGCTTGATTGGCCAATACAGCTGGGGCCTTATCAATCGTCCTCCATAGCAACTCCCAGGTTGTCGTTGGACACATCAACGGGGATTATGAAGCCAAGGTGGAAAGGATGAAGAAGTATCTTAACCTAATTAAGAGACTTACGAGTCAAGCCTTTGTGGTAGAATTCATACAAGTCCCAAGGGAGAAAATAAGCATGCTGATCAATTAGCCAAAGCCATATCTGTGGAACGCATAATGGTCGGTCATCAGGACCTGTCCTTCACTTAGCTTACCCCCATAATTGAGGAATTGGAGATACTGATGATACCAAAAGGCGTTGACTGGACAACTTCGATCATCTCCTAGCTCAAGGATGGGACACTTCCCAAAGACCACAATGAATCTCGACGATTGAAGGTTCGGGCATCATGCTTTGTGCCGATAACGGATGTGTTATACAAAAGAGGCTTCTCCCAACCATACCTAAGGTGTTTGATCCCCCACAAAGCGAACTTTGTCATAAGGGAAATCCATGAAGGCGTGTGTGGGAACCACTCAGGGGCACGATCATTGGTCCAAAAGTTAATACGAGCAGCACACTATTGGCCTATAATGCAGAAGGATGCCCAATCCTACCTAAAGGCATGTGACAAGTGCCAACGCTTCAACAATGTCATAAGGCGACCGTCGGAACTACTCACTCCGATGAACACCTTATGTCCTTTCGCTTAATAGGGACTGGATATCATGGGACCCTTTCCAATAACAATGCGACAACACACGTTTCTTATTGTAGGGATCGACTACTTCACCAAATGGGTAGAAGCAAAACCACTAGCAACCATCATGGAGAAAAATGTTTGTAGCTTCGTGTGGAGGAGCATCATCTGCCAATTTGAAATTCCTAAGGTCTTTGTCTTTGACAATGGAAAGCAGTTCGACAACGACGCATTCTAAGACTTTTGCAAGCAATTGAGAATCAAGAACCATTACTCTTCACTCGCCCACCCACAAGCCAATGGGTATATTGAGGTTACAAACCGATTCTTGCTCAAACTTATCAAGACTCGGCTTGAGGGGGCAAAGGGGATATGGCTAGATAAGCTACCAAGCACCTTGTGGGCATATAGGACAACCGCCCAGACTCCTATAGGAGAAACACCGTTTCGCTTGGCATTTGGGAGTGAGGCTGTCATCCCAACAGAAGTAGGGATAGCAAGCTACAGGATAGCTCACCATGACGAAGGGAAGAATGAAGAAGGGATCCGTTTGCACTTGGATCTACTGATAAGGTTAGGGCGATTGCTAAACAATAGATGACCTGATACCAAGACCTTATGGCCAAGCATTACAACACTAAATTCAAACCTCGACACTTCAGCATCAGGGACCTTATCCTAAGGAAAGTGACCACGGCCACCAAAGATCCCACACAAGGAAAGTTAAGACCTAACTGGGAAGGGTTATGCAGAATCATTGATTGCAATAGGAAGGGCACCTACTACTTGGAAACACTTGACGGGCAAAAGTTGCACCATCCTTGGAATGCCAAGCACCTCAGAAGATACTGTCAATAGTTATCGCTTATGTTATTGCTTTTTCTTTAGGTTTTTTTTTTAAGTAGTTAACAGACCAGTTTTTCGGCTGATCAAACAACAAATTATCAACATTTTATTCAGTTTATTTTCAAATGGAATTATTATTATCATCTACATTGAAGAAAGGTTTATAAAAGCAAAGCCCTACTTAAACAGTAAACTGACAATCAAGGATACCCTCGAGCACTTGATCCTTATCCAATCCTAAGTCCTACCTATGGGACATATTGACGATCAAGGATGCCCTTGAGCACCTAATCCTCATAAAATGTTAAGTCCTATCTATAGGATGGACTGACGATCAAGGATGCCCTTGAGCACTTGATCCTTATCAAATCCTAAGTCCTACATACGAGATGGACCAACGATCAAGAATGCCATCAAGCACCTAATCCTCATCGAATGATAAGTCCTACCTACAGGATGGATTGACAATCAAGGATGCCCTCGAGCACCTGATCCTTATCAAATCCTAAGTCCTACTTATGGGATGGACTGATGATCAAGGATGCCCTCAAGCACCTGATCCTCATCAAATGTTAAGTCCTACCTACAAGATGGGTCGACGATCAAGGATGCCCTCAAGCACCTGATCCTTGTCAAATCCTAAGTCCTACCTACGGGATGGACTGACGATCAAGAATGCCCTTAAGCACCTAATCCTTATCAAAACCCAAAGTCCTACCCAAGGAGTAAAACCGACGATCAAAAAAGTCCTCAGACACCTGATCTATGTAAGTGCTAAAACCATAATTGAAAGGTAAATTGACGATTCAAAGAAAAAGAGAGAGGAGAGTTGGATTGAGGGAACTGATGAATCATAACTCTCTTTCAAAGGGCCAACAAGTGCCCAACACTCTAAGACAATATCTCCAAACCAACGACTAAACAAAAGTTAGTTGATGTAAGACAAACCGACAAGCACAAACACTTGTGTATAAAATGCAAAAGAAAAATTACTACAAAGTAAACATAAAACGTTATAAAATTACTGAAAAATGCAAGTATCCACTTAAAAAAAAGGGTAAAAGTAACTTAAGCCCAAAACAGGGTACCATCATTGTTTTTAAGTTACAAACCAAAGACTAAAAAGGAAGAAAAATACAGGAAAACAATTTTTTTTAAGGATCGGTAAGGGGGTTATTAGCTTGCTCCTGAGGGTCTTTGGGGTCGTCGGCAACATCACCTAGTCCGTTGAACACCAACACCTCATCATCGGTCTCCCCATCGTTGGAAATAGGCTCAGCAGCTAGAGTCGTCGAGGCACTGAGCTTGATCTAGATCTAGGAGAAATCCAAGTCTGGGAACAAAAGGATTGCTTGCTTATAGAAGTCCTCAAAGCCGCCCCCATAATAACCTCCCATCTTGTTGAAATAAGGTTGGGACATTTGGAACTCCTCAATGGCCTCCTCCTTCACCTTATCCATGTGCTCATAAAGTGCGGTGACCTCGGACTTCAGGTCAACATTCTCCTTCATCAATTCGTCAGCTTGGTGAGTCACCCCATTGAGTTTGGCCTTCAACTTGATCACCTCCTGACCAAGGGTTCGAGAAGATTCCTTGAATGGGCCCAAGATTAGTTCGAAATGCCCTTTTACCCTCTAATACACGTCTCCTCATTATCCCATTATTGGGCTTCACTCCCTAATTTGCCGCCTTGGTCCACACTAGAAGGAAGAAAGGAAAAAGCATTCTTGAACTTGTAAATTTAGCCAAAATTTGTTCGTTACCCTGTGGGCCGAACAAGGTCACTTTGCTTGCTATATCTTATATTACTTAAGGACCAAAATCTTGGGTCTTTGGGCTGAACTTTGTGATTATCATTTTCATAGCCTCATTCATTGCTCTGGAAAAACTGTCCTCAACTGTTGGTAATCTATGACCACATGTTTTTTTACCATAACTTTAATAAGGAGAATAATTGTTTGTTACTTTCAAATAAACCAGTTATTTTTTTTTTCTTCACTACTCACAATTAATTATGATGAGGATAATTTTTGATTGATCGACACAGGGTGCTGAACCTTCCTTATCCGATCATTGGCCTTACACCTAAACCAATCCTAATGGGATTACTGACCTCATAGGTCGTCGGGTCAGGTTAGACGACGATCCAATCCCCAATCCTGATGACCCATCGCCCTAGGGTTTCTCATGGAACTTGCATAGGGTCCACACATATGTCTCTACATGGAAATGACTTACACATCATGACCAAAGATCCTACCGCACAATCAGATCTCCTACGTATGGGAATGTGATCCTTAATATCTTGGGATCCTTCTCCCTATAAGGAAATTCTCCCCGTATCAAGGGATTCGGGTCAACTTCCCACTACTATATAAACCACAAACCCTAAAGATCTTGAGGTACTTGAATTCTCCCTAACTCTTGCACTCTTGAGTTCTTAGAGATTCTTCCATCACTGGCTTAACCTTAAGAGGGTCTTTGGTCGGCACCCCACCGGTTCTTCAGGTATACCCATTGGCATGTGTGTGGGCGATTAATTCATTGACAATTTTTGTGCATCATCAAAATCCGTTACTCTTACTTTTTTATATGACTAATTAATTCACTTAAGCAATGCTAGGATACTGCAAATTTTGTCACATAGGCTTTATAGATTGATGCGTCACCAATAAAAAAATTACTCAAACTTTTTGTCCTGTAGTGCAATAGCTGGCGTGACCCTTCACCTTCCCGCATGCTTTTCACGTGCATAGCATTTGACGGCTTGCAAGCCGCGAGTCACTCGCGAGTCTCTGCTTCTTTGCATAAAGATGAGCAATTCTTCACACTCTCTTCACACACTACCCTTACATAAATCTTACCTAAATACAGGATTACTAAGTGCTAAATTACAAGCAAATTGGCACGGAATAAAGCCAATAAGATAGTTGATAAATTTCAACCTTACAAAGCTTTCTTCTCATCAATGAAAAAAATAGTAGTTGTCTGAAGTGATATAGTTTGATTGCTATCAAACACTAATGACCTGTTTGGATGTTTAAAAAATGAGGAAGAGTAGAGTAGAGGGAGGGAGAGTAATTCAATTACCTTATTTGGAAGTTTTTTAAAGAATGAAGGGGAGAGGTTTGGAGGGGTTTCAACTACCTTTAACCCCTCATTTTTAATTCCCCAAAATTGGAGAGATTTGGAGAGAGAGTAAAGTAGATAAATTATTGACCAAATGAATTCCCCAATTTATCATTTCTAAATTAACAAAATTACAAACTGATTATATAGATAATCTTTGTTTGTTTCCTGAGAAAATTTAACACTACAAATGACAAATCTTCCCAACAAATAGTAGCACAGCCTTGCAATTTTAGTGGGATAGTTGTAACAATCATAAGGTTGTTGGAACTGACCCCCAACGGCTAGCTAGTATCTAGTAATTATCTAATGAACTCTGTTACACTCTGTTTCCTATATATAGGAATAGAGTAGCTGTATTTTCCATTTGGGAGAAGGTGAAAATCAATTTCTTCACTACTTCTTGGGCTACACGGGTAGAGCTAGTCTCAACAAGAAAAAAAAAAAAACCATAATTTTGGTCAAGATATTAGTCATTGAGGTGAAGATCAAGTAAAGATTCAAGAAGATTATTTACAAAAAAATTATTTGAAATCAAGTTTGTTGCATCAAGGTATTTTATTTAAAATCTTTCTAATTAAAATGTCAAATTCTAGTAAGTATGTGGTTATGGATAATATGATCCTGATTTTAATTTTGATATGTATTTCATAGATGAGATGCATTTAGATTATTCAGCAATAGCGCATAGGACAGAGCTGTACATTGGCTAAGAGGCTGTGTGGGGAAGAAGAGGAGTTTTGGAAGAGGAAAGAGGTGAGAGAGAGGTTGGGATTGGTGGGGAGGTGAATCAGTGGTCTTGGGGATGTGTAGGTTTGGGTTTTGGGGTTGAAGGTGGCTACTGCCATGGGTGTTTGGGGAGTGAGAAATTGTGGGAATTGTTTGTTTCTCGAGAAAGTTAAGGAAATTGGAGGAGATTTTCGATTTTTTGTAATAATTTTTTTTAAGGTAATAAAAATTATTTTATAATAGTTAATAGTAGTTTTATACTGATGGAATGAGAATGTTGATTAATCATAGACCAATGTTGCAAGTCCATTTTCAAATAGGGGTAAATTTGTCTATTTAAATCATTTCCTCTCCTCTCCCTCTTAATTTTTAAAACATTCAAACAAGAGGAATGGCTAATTACTCCCTTCTCCCTTACTAATTTTAAAAACATCCAAACAAGGTGGAGGATAACCATTCTCCTCTACTCTCTTCCCCACTACTCTCCTCCCCTCCCCTCTACTCTCCTCCCTCTCTAAACTTCCAAATAGGCCGTAAAGCTATAAAATTTTAAAAAATCAATATTGGTTTCTTTGTTTAATCTTTCCATATACAAGGAATATACATATATTAAGGAATATATGTAAATTCCTCTGTTTAAGCTTTCCATGACAGAGGTGCTTTTTGACTTAGTTTTTGCAATAGCTATTGGTATTATATTTGGAAATGAGTTTGTTGTCTTGCCCACAAGATTAGCATTGTCATGAATGGAAATACTTTCCTTAACAAAAGCTACAAGGAACAAAGAAGAATACATACTGACAGAGAGAAAGAGTCAAGCTTTTATTTATTTATTTTTTTTAAAAATGAATAAAGAAGAAGACGTATGGTTAGAGGGTGGGTCCCACATTTTTGAGTTTTTGGATTTGAAAACATAACTGGGTTTAAGTGCCAAACCGGGCTTAGGTAATATTTGGGGATTTTTGAGTGATAGGAAATGAGTTATAAGGTGATGAGTAATAAGTTATGATATTTGAGTGATGAGTGATAAGTGATGAGTGATTATATTTTTACACCCAAACAAGGCCTGAGTGATCTACATTTCCTGGAGAAGTACAACTTCAATATCCTATCAATAAGTTAAAGAAAATGAACGGAAATGACATACTTAAAAAAGGGGATAAAAATCATAAAATGACAAGTATGAAATGGATGTGAAATGAATGAGATTAAAAGATTGGGTGATTTCATATTCTAATTTGTAAAAAAATAAAATAAAATAAATCATTAAATTGTAAAATTAAAATAATGAAATTAAATGTATAGAATTTTTTAATTTATTTTGAGAATAAATGTACAGAATATAATAAAGTTATAAGTGTCAACTGGAAAAAAACATCTTAATATTAACGTAGAAAAGTGAAAAGAAAAATTATGCATCGATGAAGAAGTGGTTATACTACAAATACGATGATTGGCAGTTAATAATAATTATAATGGTAGGGTAAATACTAGTCACACTCCTTATTATACACACTCTCCCACACACTGCAACTGCACATAAGTTGTGATTTTCTCAAACTGCACATAAACTGTGACTTGAGTGTGTGTAATAAATAGCACCCTTATGATGATTATGTAAATAGAATCTATGCACATGTTCTTAAAAAAAAAAAAAAAAAANTTACCCATGTACTACACTAGCCGAGCACTTAGAGGGGCAGAAGAGAGATATCCTCCCATGGAAAAGTTAGTCTTCGCTTTGATCATGGCAGCCTACAAGCTTAAGCCATACTTCTAAGCACATACTATAGTGGTTTAGACGGACAAACCCCTCCAAAAAATAATGGATAATCCGGAGGCAGTTAGACAATTGGTCTTGTGGGCAAAAGATCTGAGTGAGTTTGACATACAGTACTGCTTAAGGACCGCAATCAAGGCCCAAGCCTTAGCTGACTTCATTATAGAGTTTACGGCAAGAAAAACCGACAATTGGGGGGCAACCCTTTGGAGGGTTCAAAAGGACGGGTCATCTAACAAACATGCTTGAGGGATCGGGGTGGTCCTTCAATCTCCCGAATGGGACATCATAGAATGTGCCATTCGATTTTAGTTCCGAATGACCAACAATGAAGTCGAATATGAAGCCATTCTCATATTGCTTGATTGGCCAATACAGCTGGGGCCTTATCAATCGTCCTCCATAGCAACTCCCAGGTTGTCGTTGGACACATCAACGGGGATTATGAAGCCAAGGTGGAAAGGATGAAGAAGTATCTTAACCTAATTAAGAGACTTACGAGTCAAGCCTTTGTGGTAGAATTCATACAAGTCCCAAGGGAGAAAATAAGCATGCTGATCAATTAGCCAAAGCCATATCTGTGGAACGCATAATGGTCGGTCATCAGGACCTGTCCTTCACTTAGCTTACCCCCATAATTGAGGAATTGGAGATACTGATGATACCAAAAGGCGTTGACTGGACAACTTCGATCATCTCCTAGCTCAAGGATGGGACACTTCCCAAAGACCACAATGAATCTCGACGATTGAAGGTTCGGGCATCATGCTTTGTGCCGATAACGGATGTGTTATACAAAAGAGGCTTCTCCCAACCATACCTAAGGTGTTTGATCCCCCACAAAGCGAACTTTGTCATAAGGGAAATCCATGAAGGCGTGTGTGGGAACCACTCAGGGGCACGATCATTGGTCCAAAAGTTAATACGAGCAGCACACTATTGGCCTATAATGCAGAAGGATGCCCAATCCTACCTAAAGGCATGTGACAAGTGCCAACGCTTCAACAATGTCATAAGGCGACCGTCGGAACTACTCACTCCGATGAACACCTTATGTCCTTTCGCTTAATAGGGACTGGATATCATGGGACCCTTTCCAATAACAATGCGACAACACACGTTTCTTATTGTAGGGATCGACTACTTCACCAAATGGGTAGAAGCAAAACCACTAGCAACCATCATGGAGAAAAATGTTTGTAGCTTCGTGTGGAGGAGCATCATCTGCCAATTTGAAATTCCTAAGGTCTTTGTCTTTGACAATGGAAAGCAGTTCGACAACGACGCATTCTAAGACTTTTGCAAGCAATTGAGAATCAAGAACCATTACTCTTCACTCGCCCACCCACAAGCCAATGGGTATATTGAGGTTACAAACCGATTCTTGCTCAAACTTATCAAGACTCGGCTTGAGGGGGCAAAGGGGATATGGCTAGATAAGCTACCAAGCACCTTGTGGGCATATAGGACAACCGCCCAGACTCCTATAGGAGAAACACCGTTTCGCTTGGCATTTGGGAGTGAGGCTGTCATCCCAACAGAAGTAGGGATAGCAAGCTACAGGATAGCTCACCATGACGAAGGGAAGAATGAAGAAGGGATCCGTTTGCACTTGGATCTACTGATAAGGTTAGGGCGATTGCTAAACAATAGATGACCTGATACCAAGACCTTATGGCCAAGCATTACAACACTAAATTCAAACCTCGACACTTCAGCATCAGGGACCTTATCCTAAGGAAAGTGACCACGGCCACCAAAGATCCCACACAAGGAAAGTTAAGACCTAACTGGGAAGGGTTATGCAGAATCATTGATTGCAATAGGAAGGGCACCTACTACTTGGAAACACTTGACGGGCAAAAGTTGCACCATCCTTGGAATGCCAAGCACCTCAGAAGATACTGTCAATAGTTATCGCTTATGTTATTGCTTTTTCTTTAGGTTTTTTTTTTAAGTAGTTAACAGACCAGTTTTTCGGCTGATCAAACAACAAATTATCAACATTTTATTCAGTTTATTTTCAAATGGAATTATTATTATCATCTACATTGAAGAAAGGTTTATAAAAGCAAAGCCCTACTTAAACAGTAAACTGACAATCAAGGATACCCTCGAGCACTTGATCCTTATCCAATCCTAAGTCCTACCTATGGGACATATTGACGATCAAGGATGCCCTTGAGCACCTAATCCTCATAAAATGTTAAGTCCTATCTATAGGATGGACTGACGATCAAGGATGCCCTTGAGCACTTGATCCTTATCAAATCCTAAGTCCTACATACGAGATGGACCAACGATCAAGAATGCCATCAAGCACCTAATCCTCATCGAATGATAAGTCCTACCTACAGGATGGATTGACAATCAAGGATGCCCTCGAGCACCTGATCCTTATCAAATCCTAAGTCCTACTTATGGGATGGACTGATGATCAAGGATGCCCTCAAGCACCTGATCCTCATCAAATGTTAAGTCCTACCTACAAGATGGGTCGACGATCAAGGATGCCCTCAAGCACCTGATCCTTGTCAAATCCTAAGTCCTACCTACGGGATGGACTGACGATCAAGAATGCCCTTAAGCACCTAATCCTTATCAAAACCCAAAGTCCTACCCAAGGAGTAAAACCGACGATCAAAAAAGTCCTCAGACACCTGATCTATGTAAGTGCTAAAACCATAATTGAAAGGTAAATTGACGATTCAAAGAAAAAGAGAGAGGAGAGTTGGATTGAGGGAACTGATGAATCATAACTCTCTTTCAAAGGGCCAACAAGTGCCCAACACTCTAAGACAATATCTCCAAACCAACGACTAAACAAAAGTTAGTTGATGTAAGACAAACCGACAAGCACAAACACTTGTGTATAAAATGCAAAAGAAAAATTACTACAAAGTAAACATAAAACGTTATAAAATTACTGAAAAATGCAAGTATCCACTTAAAAAAAAGGGTAAAAGTAACTTAAGCCCAAAACAGGGTACCATCATTGTTTTTAAGTTACAAACCAAAGACTAAAAAGGAAGAAAAATACAGGAAAACAATTTTTTTTAAGGATCGGTAAGGGGGTTATTAGCTTGCTCCTGAGGGTCTTTGGGGTCGTCGGCAACATCACCTAGTCCGTTGAACACCAACACCTCATCATCGGTCTCCCCATCGTTGGAAATAGGCTCAGCAGCTAGAGTCGTCGAGGCACTGAGCTTGATCTAGATCTAGGAGAAATCCAAGTCTGGGAACAAAAGGATTGCTTGCTTATAGAAGTCCTCAAAGCCGCCCCCATAATAACCTCCCATCTTGTTGAAATAAGGTTGGGACATTTGGAACTCCTCAATGGCCTCCTCCTTCACCTTATCCATGTGCTCATAAAGTGCGGTGACCTCGGACTTCAGGTCAACATTCTCCTTCATCAATTCGTCAGCTTGGTGAGTCACCCCATTGAGTTTGGCCTTCAACTTGATCACCTCCTGACCAAGGGTTCGAGAAGATTCCTTGAATGGGCCCAAGATTAGTTCGAAATGCCCTTTTACCCTCTAATACACGTCTCCTCATTATCCCATTATTGGGCTTCACTCCCTAATTTGCCGCCTTGGTCCACACTAGAAGGAAGAAAGGAAAAAGCATTCTTGAACTTGTAAATTTAGCCAAAATTTGTTCGTTACCCTGTGGGCCGAACAAGGTCACTTTGCTTGCTATATCTTATATTACTTAAGGACCAAAATCTTGGGTCTTTGGGCTGAACTTTGTGATTATCATTTTCATAGCCTCATTCATTGCTCTGGAAAAACTGTCCTCAACTGTTGGTAATCTATGACCACATGTTTTTTTACCATAACTTTAATAAGGAGAATAATTGTTTGTTACTTTCAAATAAACCAGTTATTTTTTTTTTCTTCACTACTCACAATTAATTATGATGAGGATAATTTTTGATTGATCGACACAGGGTGCTGAACCTTCCTTATCCGATCATTGGCCTTACACCTAAACCAATCCTAATGGGATTACTGACCTCATAGGTCGTCGGGTCAGGTTAGACGACGATCCAATCCCCAATCCTGATGACCCATCGCCCTAGGGTTTCTCATGGAACTTGCATAGGGTCCACACATATGTCTCTACATGGAAATGACTTACACATCATGACCAAAGATCCTACCGCACAATCAGATCTCCTACGTATGGGAATGTGATCCTTAATATCTTGGGATCCTTCTCCCTATAAGGAAATTCTCCCCGTATCAAGGGATTCGGGTCAACTTCCCACTACTATATAAACCACAAACCCTAAAGATCTTGAGGTACTTGAATTCTCCCTAACTCTTGCACTCTTGAGTTCTTAGAGATTCTTCCATCACTGGCTTAACCTTAAGAGGGTCTTTGGTCGGCACCCCACCGGTTCTTCAGGTATACCCATTGGCATGTGTGTGGGCGATTAATTCATTGACAATTTTTGTGCATCATCAAAATCCGTTACTCTTACTTTTTTATATGACTAATTAATTCACTTAAGCAATGCTAGGATACTGCAAATTTTGTCACATAGGCTTTATAGATTGATGCGTCACCAATAAAAAAATTACTCAAACTTTTTGTCCTGTAGTGCAATAGCTGGCGTGACCCTTCACCTTCCCGCATGCTTTTCACGTGCATAGCATTTGACGGCTTGCAAGCCGCGAGTCACTCGCGAGTCTCTGCTTCTTTGCATAAAGATGAGCAATTCTTCACACTCTCTTCACACACTACCCTTACATAAATCTTACCTAAATACAGGATTACTAAGTGCTAAATTACAAGCAAATTGGCACGGAATAAAGCCAATAAGATAGTTGATAAATTTCAACCTTACAAAGCTTTCTTCTCATCAATGAAAAAAATAGTAGTTGTCTGAAGTGATATAGTTTGATTGCTATCAAACACTAATGACCTGTTTGGATGTTTAAAAAATGAGGAAGAGTAGAGTAGAGGGAGGGAGAGTAATTCAATTACCTTATTTGGAAGTTTTTTAAAGAATGAAGGGGAGAGGTTTGGAGGGGTTTCAACTACCTTTAACCCCTCATTTTTAATTCCCCAAAATTGGAGAGATTTGGAGAGAGAGTAAAGTAGATAAATTATTGACCAAATGAATTCCCCAATTTATCATTTCTAAATTAACAAAATTACAAACTGATTATATAGATAATCTTTGTTTGTTTCCTGAGAAAATTTAACACTACAAATGACAAATCTTCCCAACAAATAGTAGCACAGCCTTGCAATTTTAGTGGGATAGTTGTAACAATCATAAGGTTGTTGGAACTGACCCCCAACGGCTAGCTAGTATCTAGTAATTATCTAATGAACTCTGTTACACTCTGTTTCCTATATATAGGAATAGAGTAGCTGTATTTTCCATTTGGGAGAAGGTGAAAATCAATTTCTTCACTACTTCTTGGGCTACACGGGTAGAGCTAGTCTCAACAAGAAAAAAAAAAAAACCATAATTTTGGTCAAGATATTAGTCATTGAGGTGAAGATCAAGTAAAGATTCAAGAAGATTATTTACAAAAAAATTATTTGAAATCAAGTTTGTTGCATCAAGGTATTTTATTTAAAATCTTTCTAATTAAAATGTCAAATTCTAGTAAGTATGTGGTTATGGATAATATGATCCTGATTTTAATTTTGATATGTATTTCATAGATGAGATGCATTTAGATTATTCAGCAATAGCGCATAGGACAGAGCTGTACATTGGCTAAGAGGCTGTGTGGGGAAGAAGAGGAGTTTTGGAAGAGGAAAGAGGTGAGAGAGAGGTTGGGATTGGTGGGGAGGTGAATCAGTGGTCTTGGGGATGTGTAGGTTTGGGTTTTGGGGTTGAAGGTGGCTACTGCCATGGGTGTTTGGGGAGTGAGAAATTGTGGGAATTGTTTGTTTCTCGAGAAAGTTAAGGAAATTGGAGGAGATTTTCGATTTTTTGTAATAATTTTTTTTAAGGTAATAAAAATTATTTTATAATAGTTAATAGTAGTTTTATACTGATGGAATGAGAATGTTGATTAATCATAGACCAATGTTGCAAGTCCATTTTCAAATAGGGGTAAATTTGTCTATTTAAATCATTTCCTCTCCTCTCCCTCTTAATTTTTAAAACATTCAAACAAGAGGAATGGCTAATTACTCCCTTCTCCCTTACTAATTTTAAAAACATCCAAACAAGGTGGAGGATAACCATTCTCCTCTACTCTCTTCCCCACTACTCTCCTCCCCTCCCCTCTACTCTCCTCCCTCTCTAAACTTCCAAATAGGCCGTAAAGCTATAAAATTTTAAAAAATCAATATTGGTTTCTTTGTTTAATCTTTCCATATACAAGGAATATACATATATTAAGGAATATATGTAAATTCCTCTGTTTAAGCTTTCCATGACAGAGGTGCTTTTTGACTTAGTTTTTGCAATAGCTATTGGTATTATATTTGGAAATGAGTTTGTTGTCTTGCCCACAAGATTAGCATTGTCATGAATGGAAATACTTTCCTTAACAAAAGCTACAAGGAACAAAGAAGAATACATACTGACAGAGAGAAAGAGTCAAGCTTTTATTTATTTATTTTTTTTAAAAATGAATAAAGAAGAAGACGTATGGTTAGAGGGTGGGTCCCACATTTTTGAGTTTTTGGATTTGAAAACATAACTGGGTTTAAGTGCCAAACCGGGCTTAGGTAATATTTGGGGATTTTTGAGTGATAGGAAATGAGTTATAAGGTGATGAGTAATAAGTTATGATATTTGAGTGATGAGTGATAAGTGATGAGTGATTATATTTTTACACCCAAACAAGGCCTGAGTGATCTACATTTCCTGGAGAAGTACAACTTCAATATCCTATCAATAAGTTAAAGAAAATGAACGGAAATGACATACTTAAAAAAGGGGATAAAAATCATAAAATGACAAGTATGAAATGGATGTGAAATGAATGAGATTAAAAGATTGGGTGATTTCATATTCTAATTTGTAAAAAAATAAAATAAAATAAATCATTAAATTGTAAAATTAAAATAATGAAATTAAATGTATAGAATTTTTTAATTTATTTTGAGAATAAATGTACAGAATATAATAAAGTTATAAGTGTCAACTGGAAAAAAACATCTTAATATTAACGTAGAAAAGTGAAAAGAAAAATTATGCATCGATGAAGAAGTGGTTATACTACAAATACGATGATTGGCAGTTAATAATAATTATAATGGTAGGGTAAATACTAGTCACACTCCTTATTATACACACTCTCCCACACACTGCAACTGCACATAAGTTGTGATTTTCTCAAACTGCACATAAACTGTGACTTGAGTGTGTGTAATAAATAGCACCCTTATGATGATTATGTAAATAGAATCTATGCACATGTTCTTAAAAAAAAAAAAAAAAAAAACCTCGAAGCATGCACGAAAGCATGTACAAGTGCACTACCTCATTCAAAATCAAACAACGAAATACACAATACACAAGCATAAGTGCAAAACTCTTGGTTTTAATTAGACCCTTGCTTAAATAGATATTAACAGGTTTAAGGTCAATTTGTTAATTAAATTAATTATGAATGGTTAATGCAACCATCACCAATATCATGCACAAATAAAAATCATGAAAAAGAATAGTACATAGAGATACACTGACCTCAAAAAAACCAATGGAATAAAAATTCTAACCTTGGGGGGTGGGGGGGTGGGGTTTGACCTAGCAAACCTCAAGGCAAAGGAAAAAATATACTAACAAAATAAAAGTTTTACAATACCGAATAACACCATTCCTAATAAAACTTACTAATGTTATCTAACGTAATTTTGAATCTACAGACTTCTTCAATTATGAAGATGTTGCAATGTGAACCTCTAATCCATGACTTCAAGTACCTACTTGAAGATTCTAATCCAACACTTTTGATACCAATTGTTAAAAAAAAAAATATATATATATATATATATTAATAAGCACAAAGTATCAAACCATTAAAAAAAAAGGTATATATATCACCCCAAAATACATACAACCATATTAAAAAATAGTCCCCCCCCCCCCCCCCCCCCCGTCCCTTCACTACAAGGTACTGCTCCCTCTAAATCCAACGACTCCTATCACTCCCCCATTTTGGCATTGAATTTTATTGTATAATCATGGACTTTGTGAGTTTGGGTTGACTAAGATTATGAGTTTTATGGGCTTTTTTAGAAATATAAAATGATAATATACCAAAATGGGGGAGTGATAGGAATTGTTGGATTTAGGGGAGTAGTACCTTGTAGTGAGGGGGAGACTATTTTTTAATATGGTTGTATGTATTTTGGGGTGATATACCCTTTTTTTCAATTCCAGATGAGCTCCATCCATTTTCAGAGATCTATTCGTAATATTATTTAAATATTCAAATTGTTTAAATTAATCTATATACTACAAAATTGAATATCTTATATATTTTATCTAGATTCGTATAGCCAAATGTTTCATATTGAAAGGTGATAGTATTTACATGATCTAAAACATTGTGTCCTTTTTTTGTTGGAAAATGTTTAATTCAAATGTTTCAATTAATTATCTCATAAATTTTAAAAGAGACAATCTATTTAGTAGAATCAACTAATATACATTAGATGAAGCATATAAATAGGTGTAAAATTTATACCACATTCTATATTAAGTCTTAAATTTTTAATTTTCTCAATTAAAGTCTCAAATTTAAGAAACTGTCTCAGTCTTTTTTCGTCTCTATTATTTGGACAGAAATAGAACAAATTATAGTGCAAAACCATTGATTAAACTGTTTCACATAAGCATCTCCACAAAAAAAAAAAAAAAAAAAAAAAAAAAAAAAAAAAAAAAGGAGAGGAAAATTTGCAATTCTTTTGCAAAAAGAGAGGAAATTTGTTCATAAATCAATTTTGCAATTATTAATAAAAAGAGTAGAGTGAGAAAAATTTATTTTGGAGAAAGAAAGTTTCACTTAGAGTGAGAAAGTGGTTGTCAACAAAATCAAAATTGCTTTCTTAGGTAAAATACTTTTATAAACAGCTTCCCCTTTTTCTCTGCTCTACTATGGCCCAAAATAACGTATATGAATAAAGTATATGGATGGGAGCTTCAAACTGAAATAATTTCACAAGTTTATGACTTTAATTAGCAAAATTTAAAAAGTGTGTAAACTATAATCCATATAAAACTAAAAGGAAAAATGTTCACACATCTCCTAAACTTTAATATAGTGACCATGACACCCTCAAACTTGAACTTTAATATAGTGGCCATGGCACTATTGTATATATAGGTATATACATGGATAAGTTGTAATAATGATGTTTGAGTTTGAAGAGTATTGTTTCATAAAGTGAAGATTCAAGTTCTGGAATTTTCTAAGTGAAATTTGAATTAAAGGATTTTCGATTGATTGAAGCTTTTGCTCAATCGATTGAAATGATAAAGAAAAATAATCCTAGAGTCATTGGATGATTCAATCGCTATTCGATTCCTGTTCGATCTTTCGATCGATCGAAAAGAACTCTCGACCGATCGAAACTTCTGAAACTAAGTTTTTTGCAGAATTTTCTGGTAACTGTTCTGAATGTTTGAAGAGTTTTCAAGCCTTGTGAACGGTTTATGAAACATTTTAACTTTCCACATGTGCCTTTTGATGAAATATAACCCTATGTATATAACCCAACAACTTGGTTGTATCTTGGAGACAAGTTTGCGATAACCCTTTAGTAACATTAGTGGGGGCAAATATTGTCTAAGGAAAATGATATTGTGCCTCAAAGTTATCTATATTCTGTTTATCTTTTGTATTGACATTGTTCTTCCATCATTACTTTGTGTAATATCCCCAACAGGCACCCTCTAAAATTTTACTTTTGCAAATTTACTCCATTAATTTTATGCACCTACCAAATTAATACCTTTGTTAGTTTGGTGCTAAAAAAACTAATAGAAAAACTCTCATAGGCTTAAAAATATGAAAATCAATTCTTTGAACTTTGAACCTGATAGAAAAAAGAGAGAAAAACATTGAGAGAGAGAGAGAGAGAGAGAGAGAGAAGAGAGAGGAGAGAGAGAGAGAGAGAGAGAGAGAGAGAGAGAGAGAGAGACTTATAAAAGTAATCCATATAAGCTATACACTCTACACTGTCAACACACAAACTTTCAGTCATTCAATCTTTCTCACTTTTTAATCCTATAAACCTTTCATTCACAATAGATTGAATCATACTTTGAAATTAAGTTACAAGTTTTTTAATATTTTATTTATATCTTCAACTATATTCTTTATGAGGTTTTGTATAATAATTGCAGGAGGTAGAGAGTGTTGTCCATCCTTCTGCATTAGAATCCGTAAACAGAAATGGTAAAACACCTCGAGAATTGTTTATGGAGAGCCATAAAGAGTTAGTGAAAGAAGGAGAAAAATGGATGAAGGAGACAGCAACTTCTTGTACAGTGGTAGGTGCTCTAATTGTGACCATTATGTTTGCAGCAGCAATTACAGTTCCAGGTGGCAATAATCAAGATACAGGCTTGCCAATGTTCTTAGACAAGAAGGTGTTTATGCTCATTATAATATCTGATGTGTTGTCTCTACTTTCTGCCTCAACTTCATTGTTGATGTTTCTCAGCGTCCTCACATCACGATATGCTGAGGAAGATTTCCTTAGATCCTTACCCAAAAGATGATAATTGGACTTTCCACACTTATCTTCTCCATAGCAACCATGATGATAACCTTTACAAAGATGTCAAGATTTTTCCCACAAAGATATAAGTGCATAAAGAACAAGCTAAGCTCGTAAATGCATAAGGCCATTTGTACGAAGGTACAAGGCAAAACTCACATGTGATATGTGCTCAAACATATACGATCAAACTTTTTGAATTTTTCACTTTTTATGTGGTTTTGGATTTTTACTCACACAAAACAAAGACATAAAAGTAAGATCAAAAACAAAAACAAACCAATGCAAAAACAAATGCATGATGCACAAATGCATGACAATGAAGCATCTAATGCATGAAGGGTCCTACAAAGATCAAAGAATTAGATCAAGGGCCAAAGGAGCACAAGCTTAACCATAGGAACCCTTCCTCATCCAAACGGAATGATTGTTTGGAATGAGTGTCTCATGAGAAGTAAGACGAGGGTTGGAAGAATGAGAACCTGAGATGCACATAGTCAAGGAGTTAAGAGCATTAAACATTTTCTTTAACAATATGTTATTTTCACTTAAATCAGGTTTACTCTTTTTAGCACAACTTCCAAAAGGCTCAAGTTTCTCTTTTCTTTTGAGAGCACGAAACTTAGAGCAATGTGATCTTAGATGACCAAAAGCACCACAATGGTGACACACAATGTGTTTAGGTCCACTAGGCTTTTTGGGAAGGGATCTAGCAACAAGGTTTTGTTCACTCTTCAACTTATAATATTGAGGTCTTATGTGACCGATCACACCGCAATGGTGGCAAGTTGGAACAAACTTAGATCCCTTCAAAACCTTAGGTTGAGACCCAAACGGAGGCTTTGACTTAACAGCGTTTCTCTCCACCTTTTGATTTCTTTTATGTGGAGGAATGTACACCGATTTGTCTTTTAGGGTAGAACACACAATAGGCACAAAATCGGGTACCACAACATGATTGCAACAAATATTTTCACCCCTTTTAATAGTAGGTTTAGCAATCAAACACTTGGCATGCATCTTAAGAGATTCATTTTTAGATTTAAGATCATCAACAAGTTTGTTAGAGAAAACAAGTTTAGCATCCAAGTCCATATTTAAACATTCAAACTCTTTCATCTTTTCAAGAGAAATTTTAGCAAGCTTCTTATATTTTTCAATTAATTTATTAGATTCTTTGAGCTTAGCAATCAAATCATCCTTTTCACAAATGAACTTGCTCAAATTCTTTTGAAACTTCTTAGCTCCTTTCTTCAAGAGTTTGTCAACAACATCAATAGATTCAAGTAACATGTCATCACAATTATGAGGATTAACACTCATAGAGGCATTTTCACAAGCATATGGCATGTTACAAAAAACAACATCTATAGAAGCATACAAAGCATTATCCATGGCAAGACACACAAGGGGTCAAGGATCACACTTAGCTATTTAAACCTATAACAAGTGTACCCGCTCTGATACCAATTGAAAGTTCAATATGGGTATGAAACACCCTTGAACATTTAGACCCCAAATTACAAAATTACCAATTCAAGCTTAATATCAAACGATTGACGTGCGGAACATGAATATAAGCTAAACACAGAATTGATAAATAATCTAAGCCAAATATAAACACATCCACAGCAGTAAATATAAGGCAAAGATAAAGGAAAGGAAGATGCAAACACACGGACAACACACGATGTGTTATCGAAGAGGAAACCGAAGTCCTCGGCGAAAAACCTCTCCGCCGCCCTCCAAGTGGTCAAATAATCCACTAAAGAATGTAGTTGGGATACATGAACAGCAGAAGACCCTCCAAGCCTAATCTACCCAAGTACCTAAGCCCTCCAAGCTTCTTGCTCCAACGAGGTTACACCGAACCTATTTCTTCTTTAGCTTCCCGGATTCCGCTATAGCCCATAGCATCAACCAATTAGATTGGTTCCTTCCTAACTGCTTCCCAAAGCACCAAATAAACCTTCTCATAGATATGGGTATAGTGAGAAAAGGATTTGGCTAAGAACCTCTCAAGGATATAACAATGGAGAGGGAAAGAGTAGAGGAATTTGTAGAGACTCTAAGGTAAAGATTGGGGATGAGGAAATCTTATTTTTCTCTAGGGTTTTCTCTCACAAAATTCTCTCTGGAAGCTCTCACAATATGATGGGTATAAGGGTGTATATATAGTAGGGTGAGAAGGGAATGCAAAACATCAGTTTTTGCCAAACAGGGCAAGTTGGCGACTTGATCTCGCGGCTTGGCCAAGTCGCGAAATCAAGTCGCGACGTAACGACCTGGCCAGACTGGAACTTTTGTCCTGTAGCGTGACAGCTGGCGCGACCCTTCAGCTTCCTAGTGTGCCTCTCACGTGACTGCCTTTCGCGGTTTGTCAGTCGCGAACCACCTGCGAGTCCTAGTCGTGAGACTCTGTTTTTATTGCACACTCTTGAGCTTTTCTTCACATCTTCTCACACACTACCCTTACAATTTTCCCACCTAAATACAGAGTTACTAAGTGCTAAATTACAAGCAAATTGGTCACGGAATAAAGCCAATTAGATGGTTGATTAAATTCAACCTTACAATTGAGAACTGTAAGACTGTAGCAATTGGCACTTGCATGTTCATGCTTCTATTCATTAGAACTCTCTTATGTGCAGACTTGGGTAATACTGGGAGCCTGCGCTACTTGTGGAGTCTGGAGTCCAAATCTTCTGTACCACTTTTTGTGTATCACTCTATGTTCTACCAATCACTACTTACCATGTATATGATTGCTTTCTATTTTAAACTTCAGTAATTCTATAAGGAAAGTAAAATGAACATATGGCAAGTAGTGATTGGTGAAATATAGAGTGGTACAAAAGATTTGGACTCGTGGAGTTTGAGGGATATTGGCTAGATCAAAAATTATGATTAGGGTGGCATGGCTTATGCCACCCTTTTGCATTTAATGACTTAACTTTCTCGCCATAGCCTTTCAAGCTTAGGAGGTGCACCGTTTGTTTAGTAGGTGAGGTTTTGAATTTTTGGCTGTGTGTGGGTTTCGGAAAGTCATTTTGGTTGTTGTGTCGTTGATGATGTATGACTTAAATTGGAAAGACATTATTCACAAAATTCGGTTAGATTTAAATTATATTTTGGTTTGAAATTTGACATTTTACCAACTTGAGATTTGATTGAAATTTAAGTTGCCTACTTATGGTTTGAAATCCCATTATGCAAGTATTCTGCTGGATTCTTTTTGATCTTGTATTTTTATGTTTTTTGTGTTTTTGGAGAAAAGAGACATAAAAGTTGAGTAAAATTAAATATTTAGTTATTTTTTTAAAAGATGTGAGTTACGGAATTCTAATTAAGCTAACTATAATTTTTTTATATAAGAAATTCATTGCTATACCACAACATGATT
>NW_027069934.1:387437-390091 GCF_002906115.3 Quercus suber | reverse complement strand
TAGAATTATAGTTTATAGTTTATAGTTTATATAATATATAATATTCTTGGGGCATTAGGTGGTTATATATATAAATTTATATTCATTGGAATAGTGGAGTTGAGATATTGCTTTTGAGCCTTTATTTTACCTAAATGATGAATCACCGATTTTTATTTTCTATATATATATATTATTATATATATATATAATATATATATATTTTCTATGTCTCTATAATTAGATATTTATATAATAATTATATATTGAATAATAAGGGGTATAAAGATAAGGCCTTTTCAAGCCTACCTCAAGTGGATAAATTGTCAAATTTCAAACTATAAGTAGGCAATATAAATTTCGGCCAAAACACATATAAAAAAAAAAAAAAAAAAAGAAGAAAGAAAAGAAGAAAAAGATGATTAAGGTAGATTTTTGAGCTATTTATGTACCTAGGTTTAAAATCATGACGTAATTTTTGTTATTTTAATGCATTGATTAATGTTTTAAAATTTGAAAATAAGTTATGAAATTGATTTACTATAAAATTATATTGAAAAGGTACCACCGATTTTTTCAAACATGGTAAAATTTTCATTTACAATTATACTGAATTAATAATAGGTTTCTGGTTGCTAAAAAAAAGGTTTCTGAAGGAAAATTTGAATTAGTTTTAAATGGTTTTAAAATAATTTTAAATAGGTAAGAAGTAATTTACTTTTCAATAAGTTAGAAGCAATTTATTTAAATGTCATTTCTTGAAACATTGAGAGGGGACAAAGGGGGGAGGAAAGAGTGTCATTTCATAGAGCCCTCAAATAAGATTGGTGTAATTTAATCCATTAATTTTCTCTTTAGTCCAAGTGCTTGCCTAGCTTATTAGCAAAAATTGAAGCTTTAACTAGGAGAACTCAAATATGCACATTATTTGTTTCTCTAACTGGGCCTCCATTATAGGCCTTTTTTTTTCCCGGTCTTATATAATCGGCTTGGTCTTACATTTTGGTTCAAATTTTTATTGGGTTAAAAGGCTTAGTTGAACTTCTCTTGGACCAACAAAAACCCAGGCCCATCTCAGTGAAAGACCCATGGAATTCTTCGACAACACCATTGAAGTAGGCCCATTTTGCTACAAGAGTAAGACTTCGGGTTGACTGCGAGTTTTTGACATTTTATTCCACCCGTCCCAATTTCTACGGAGAGTATTATTATAACGGTTAAATAATTAAAATTAAAATTATTAATTTTTTAAGCTTCTGCAACAGGTACCAACTAGTGGTTAGTAAATGTCTTTTTGTGTGTGTTTTTGGAGAAAAAATTGGCAAATGTTATTTTTAAGCAAAAATTGTAGCGTTTTGCCCTATTTTCTAAAATAATTAAGAAAATGTCCATCTTTTGTAATTCGATTTCAGACATATTGAGTTTAAAAAAAAAAAACACAACAACAACAACTTAATTTCAAAAGAATGTTTTGGATTGACCTCCAAATGACCAGTGTGTTGTTTCTTGGTCAATTTCTTTTCCTTTTATTTATTTATTTATTTATTTATTTTTTATACAAGATAGAATTCTACTCTAGCCTAATCTAAGTGTATATGTGTGTGAAACTCCCTTCTGAAAACTTAAACCTTGATCCTTACCCCCCACACTCCACAAGCACTTATACTTGTGGAGTAACCATCGCACCAAGAGTGTGCGGTGATTTGATCAATTTCTTTAACCTTTAGTGATTAGTCTAATTCTTAATCCTACAAAACAACCATTCATATATTAATTTATTACATTCATTTATTGTTTTACATTATACTAGATATTAATATTTACATGGTAGATTAAATAAATATATACAATATTACCATTTATTGGTTTCATGTTATTGCTCTTTTAACTTTTTTTATTAGGTTTCATAAATTAATTTCATGTAAAATGTCTATTATATCTTTATATTTATTTGGATTATTTTAGTTAATTTTTCAATTTTTACTAATTTAATATATTTATTTATATTTTAAATAATTATTAAATTAATTACAATATCATCACGATTCCACTTTGGTTTGACCTTAATCGACCTAAAAAATCTTGACCCTTTCTCGTTTATGATTCATTGAACAGTGCAAGTCTGAAAATCAAGACTGTAACATTATATGTGCTCTTTGCCTCTATTTTCACGGCCTCAAAGTCTCAAATACATCTCATTTTTCTTTTTTCATCTAGTTTTTATTTTATTTTATATAATCATCTTCTATTATTCTGTTTGGTTTGATTCCATAACATCATGTTCTAACATTTTGTTAGGATCAATAATTATATTTAAACTATGAAACCTCTATGATTATCTATGTTGCATTGTTGGTTAATATTTTTATTATTCAAATTTAAATTTTATTTATGAACGGGCTATTGATAGAAGGAGATATTGCGGGGAAAGCTCTCTCCAATATAGAAGACGTTTGAGAAAAGGCCAAGCCCAAAGTAGTAGCAGAAGCAGGCGAATTATTAATCCATCTACTACCAATTCCTCCTCCCCCCCCCCCCCCCCCCCCCCTCCCCCCCCCCCCCCCCCCCCCCCCCCCCCCCCCCCCCCCCCCCCCCCCCCCCCCCCCCCCCCCCCCCCCCCCCCCCCCCCCCCCCCCCCCCCCCCCCCCCCCCCCCCCCCCCCCCCCCCCCCCCCC
>NW_027069934.1:357609-386243 GCF_002906115.3 Quercus suber | reverse complement strand
TTTTTTTTTTTTTTTTTTTTTTTTTTTTTTTTTTTTTTTTTTTTTGAGAAGCTCCTTTTTGAAATTAAGTAATTAACCAAGAAACAACATGTTGGTCATTGGGAGCTCTAGAACACCCTTTTCATTCTTGTTGGGGTGTGCGTGTGCAAGCTTTAATGTAGTGACTGAGGAGATGAACTCAGATTTAATGGGGGACTTCACAACACATGAGGTAGAGGTTGCTCTCAAACAAATGGCACCATTAAAGTCGCTAGGACTAGACGGTATGCCTCCAATTTTTTATCAAAATTATTGGTCTTTGGTTGGAAGTGATGTGACAAATGCTATTCTTATGTATTTGAACACGGGTACTTTTCCACCTTCACTTGGCCACTCCTTTATTACTTTAATCCCCAAAGTGAATAACTTGGAATATATCTCCCAATATCGACCTATTTCTCTTAGTAATGTTGTCACACCCCAAACCCCAAAGGGTCCAAAGCATGAAAAAAACATCTCAAAGAACCTATAGATTTTCCTTTTTGACAATCCAATCCACATAAATTATATCAAATACCAACATCAAGAATTATCATAATAATTTCATTGAATATACTCTCAAAGTAAATCAGAGCTCTAAGCAATAATTACAAGGACCATTGGCCACAAAAGAATAGAGGTTTGAATAATTAATTACATATCATCAGCTTGTCCCATCAGTGGAAATAACGTCCCAACCACTTTAATATACAAAAGAATGAGTCAAGCCTATTCTAAGATGTACGCCATCTAATATACCCATTACAAAAGTTCAGCCTTCATCAGTAGTTAGCCTAACTACTATTAGCCACCAAAAAACTATCTTAAAAGACTGTTGCCTACTCTGAAAAGGTTATAAAATAATGGGATGAGACAGAGCCCAGTAAGTAGCATATTAATGGGGGTGGGGGAAATGTAAGTTTCATCTACTATAATAATAATAATATGAAAAGAATAATTTAATAATGAGATACAAGTTCCTTAAAGTAAATATCTTGAAACCATATGCTATAATCTGTGAGCAATAATAATATAATTCCAAAGCTATAAAATCTAACATATGGTAATTTATCTCAAATATACCACATTACCACATAGACTGGTTAGGGGATTCACCCATTCACAACTGGCATGATATTGTTCTCTTTGGTATGCAGACTCTTGGCCCCATGGATAGCAGCCTCACCCATACCCTTAAGGTTTTTCTCTCCCCCTATAGGCAGCAAAGAGAGCGCGTCAAATAGGACATCTCTTGCATGTGGTCTCTTGGCCTCATGGGCAGCAGCCTCACCCACACACAATCAAGGAATCCTCTTCCCCCCATGGATAGCAGGGAAGAACGCGTCATCCAAAGTGAAAGGGCATTGACCTAAACTTGATTCCGTTGTCACAAATACCACGAAAACCAAATCGGGTGATCACCGGAAAATCACACATGACATGGTGTTAAAACAACATAAACTCATAGGTTACATTACTTTGAAACACATAGTTCATATCTAGGTAGTTTTAGAAAACCTTAAATAATTTAACTTCTACAAAGTTTGTAAGGTTTTCAACTTCATTCTTGTCAACAAGATTTTCTATCAATTTCCCAAGTACTAAGACAAGATAAGCATCTTAAATTTTCCAGTACACCATAAAATCCAAGATTTTCTTATCAAGATTAAATAAAAGATGCTCATTTTCCCATATCAACAATTCATACATTTCCCTAAATACAATATCAAATATGATGCATTTTCATATATATATATATATATTAAGGTTATGACACAGTAGTTTTTAGGAAAATATAGTTTCCATAGGTAATTTCCAAAAATGTGTCTAACCTAAAAACAACATTTATGTTATTTTTCAAGAATCCCATTAAAAAACTACTTACCTCGCAACCGCAAAATCCTAATTCTCCAAGCTCCAAGGAGATTAGCTAGAACCTAAACAATATCAAGTAAACCTATCACAATAAATATAGAGCTTGAAATTGCATCTAGCCACAATTTAGGAATTGCCAAATAATCACTTAATTAGGCAAGCCTAGTATTAAACCTCATCAATAATAATATAATCCACCTCCAAAGTTTCTCAACAAATAGATTCACAAGGCATAAACTCCAATTTATAGAGTTAACCCATTTAATATCATCTCCAACATTATGACTAGCTTCCATAAATTTTACACTACATCTTTAAGAGACCCATGAAAGCAAAATCAAAATATCCTCCAAGACAACAAATTTAGAACTTCAACTAACTCCAAATAAACCCAATGGCAATGGAAAAATTAAATTTACCAACCATCACTTGTTATAACTTAAAACTCCTAAATTTTTCCACTATACATAAACTTGAAGTAGTCATCAATAGCACAAAATAAATACCCACTCATCAAATAATTCCACCAATACAAAACCCATACATAAAAACACATAAATATCACTTCCAATGCTCATAAATCACATGGGTATCATTATTAAAGCTTAGATAAAAATAACCTCAAGCAAAAGTGCAAAACCCACTAAAAAGATGAGAAATTTTTACCTCAAAAAAGGATGTGAAGGTGTTTATGGGTTCCCAAAAATGTTTCGGTGATCTTGTTGGAAAAATGATGGTGGAGATGTTGATTTGGAGGTGCCTGCAAGAGAGTTTGAAGGAGTGAAAAGGAGTTCTACCGAAATGAAAAAGAAGAAAAAGAAAGAAAAGAGAAGTGAGGGAGTGAGCCGGCCAAAGAAGAGATAAGAGGGAGTGGATTGTGTGATGGGTAGTGGGGTTAGGTGGGGGGCACGTGGGAGCTTAAAACAATCTGATCCTTTTTCTTTTTTAAACTGACGGGACGTTACAAATGTCCTTTATAGGGTATACTCTAAGATTCTAGCAAATATGTTGAAAAAGGTACTGCCCAATATAGTGTTTGAACAACAAAGTGCTTTTCTAACAGACCGCTTGATTTCTGATAATATTATGGTTGCTTTTGAAACCTTGCATTACATGAGAAATCATAGCACAGGGAACACTGGTTATATGGCACTTAAATTGGATATGAGTAAAGCCTATGATAGGGTTGAATGGTTGTACATGGAGAAAATGAAGAAAAAGATGGGGTTTTGTGAGGCTTGGGTGAAGCTAATGATGGGGTGCATATCCACATCCACTTATTCAATTTTGATAAATGGTGAGCCACATGTGAACATTGTGCCAACTAGAGGGCTTTGCCAAGGGGACCCTGTTTCCCCATATCTTTTTCTACTTTGTACCAAGGGCTTTCATGGCTTGTTGAAAAAAGCCGAAGATTTGGGTGAAATTAGAGGAGTTTCTATTTCCCGTAATGGTCCTAAACTAACCTATCTCCTTTTTTCCGATGACAGTCTTATTTTTTGTAGGGCACAAAATAACGATTGCCAAAAGTTATTGGAGATATTAGATACATATGAAAGAGCATCCGGACAACAGATAAGCCGAGATAAAACCACCCTCTTCTTTTGCAAGTCCACATCTCAAGAAATGCAAGAATCAATTAAGCAAGCTCTAGGAGTTCTGGTGGTCCAACAATACGAGAAGTACTTGGGGCTGCCATCGTTTATTGGAAGGAAGAAAAAGGAGAGCTTTCGATAACATAAAGCAAAAGGTGTGGAAAAAGCTCCAAGGATGGGAAGGGAAGTTGCTTTCACAAGCGGAAAGGGAGGTTTTAATCAAGGTTGTGGCTCAAGCACTTCCTACTTATACAATGTCATGTTTCAAATTGCCAATTGGGTTATGTCATGAAATTGAGGCTCTCATAAAAAAACTTTTGGGGGCAAAGGGGAGAGAGCTGAAAGGTCCATTGGATTAAATGGGAAGAGCTTTGCAAACCAAAGACACAAGGTGGAATGGGATTTAAGGACTTAGCAAGGTTCAACGATGCATTATTAGCTAAACAAACTTGGCGACTTCTACATGACAAAACATCACTATTTTATAGGGTGTTTAAGGCAAAACTTTTTCCAAATAGCTTAATCATGGAGGCAGCCAACCCGAGCTTAGCTTCATACACTTGGCATAGTATACTCAGAGGCAGAGAAGTCATTAAAAGGGGCGCGGTATGGAGGATAGGTGATGGACAGTCTGTTGACATTTGGGTAGATAACTGGCTGCCTAGAAAACACTCTCCAAGGGTGTTATCCCCTCGGCCTGAAGCATTGATAGGAGCTAAAGTGAGTTCACTGATAGACCCGGTGCAGAAGCAATGGAAGTCTGAAGTAATGGAGAACATGTTGCTCAGCTTTGAAGTAGACACCATAAGAACAATACCCCTGTGTCACACAAATCAGCAGATGTGCTCACATGGCCCTATAATCCTAAAGGGGAATACACTATCAAATCTAGGTATCAATTTTTGCAAAGGGAGTTTCAGAATGCACAACCTGGACAATTTGATTTTTCAGGTGTAAAACCACTTTGGCAAGCCATTTGTAATCTTCCCGTGCCCAACAAAGTCAAGAATTTGGTTTGGAGAGAAGTAAAAAACTCTTTGCCTTCGAAGGAGGACCTGGTTTGTCACAAGATTATCCAGGATGAGTGCTGTGAATAGTGCCGAGAACAAAAGGAAGATGTGAAGCACACTCTATATAGCTGTCCGAAGCTAGAAGATTTCTGGAAAAAAAAATGCCACAATGGAGCCATGATAATTTAAAAAGAGTGGTGACTTTTATTGATCTATTGGGGACTGTTTTTGCACAAAACAGAGAGCCGGCTTTGTTTGCTATGGTGGTGTGGGCTTTATGGACTCGCAGAACAACCTTAGGATGGGAAAGAAGGTTGAAACTTTGGCTCACTTGGTGCAGCGAGCAAGGGAGTGATTGGGGGACTTCCTACACGACAACACAGTACGAGTTGAACCAATATAATGCTCTAGCTTACTCTCTAGCAAGGCGAGCTAAGCTTATCTCTCAATTTCAAGTCTGGATAGAAAATGTTCCACTAGATAACTCATTTGTATTACAGGCTGATCTTTTTGGCCTCCTTTAATAAGAAGCATGGTTTTGATTCTCAAAAAAAAAAAAAAAAAATGATGATCTTTCAAATCTCACTTTTATTTCCTCTCTCGTCACTCATCAGAAATCATCTTCTCAAATCCTACAACATGTTGGTCATTGGGAGCTCCAGAACACCCTTTTCATTCTTGTGGGGTGTGCGTGTACAAGCTTTAAGTTAAAAAAAAAAAAAAAAATAAGTTAGTTAATTTTCTTAGATTTTTTGGAAGCTTTCTTACATAACGACACTCCTTGATTACTAGAGTTTGTAAGTTGTAGAGCTTGGTAATAGAATTGGGAAATGCATAAATGTAGGCCTCCTGGATGTGAAGAAGCCTTAAATGTCTAAACTCACAAATTGGCTTGAAATCCTTTTCCCAATCCAGCCTAGATAATGTCAGACCACGTACAAATTTTAAGTCCAATAACGTGTCTTCAGGATAATCACAAATACAAAAAACTGTGCGCAATCTGCCCATGCCATCTTTAGATAGTGGGATTGTTGGTCTTGCCAAGTCATTAGACATGGATAAACGTCGAATATGAGACTTGTCAATGTCACCCCCCACATTGCCCCCTAAATGCAAGGTTTCCCATTTTGAAATTGAGAGGGCAAGATCATGCACAAGATCATGCATCTTACAACTTATTATATCACCAAAATCATCCCCTTTTTTATCTTGGAATAAGGAATTTGCCAACAAAATATCAAAATAGTCGTTACCAATGTCTTCCATGTCAAAAGAATTTCCTTGCGATGGTTGAAGGAACCCTTCAGCCATCCAATGTTGAATTAGCTCTTCCTTTCCCATTTCATAATCTTTAGGAAATATTGCACAATATGTAAAACAACTTTTTAGAGATGGTGAAAGATGATCGAAGCTTAATTTTAGTATTGATAAGATTTCATTTTCACCATGCAAGGAACTCCAAACCTCACTGTTTTGAATTGCCAACCATTCCCTTTCCTCAATCTTATTAGACATTGTCCCTCCTAAAACCCTTGCAACTAATGGAATCCCTTGACATCTTTTAGCAATCTCCCTTCCAATGTCCTCCTGATGTTGACTTAGTGGAATTCTTTCTTTTGTAGATACTGTTTTCTTGATTATGGACCAACATTCATCATCTGAGAGTTTTTCCATGTGATGCTGATGAATTGTCTTCATGATCTTTGCCACAGTATCACTACGAGTTGTTACAATAATATTGTTTCCTGCAGATGAATTAATTCCTAACAAACAACTCCTTAAAGTATCCCATTTCGCACGATCTTCATTCCAAACATCATCAAGAACGAGAAGATATCTTTTTTCTTGCAACTCTCTTTTTAGGCTTTTGAGTATTGCATCCTTCGTTTGCAACGCACATGAGTTCTGGGTAAGGGATTCAAGAATCTCTCTCAAAATCTTCTTATCATCAAAATCATTGGAGACACATATCCATATTGTTTTATCAAAATTCCTCTGTACTAGCTCATGATTATACACTAGTTTTGCCAGAGTTGTCTTTCCCAAACCCGGCATTCCCACTATAGGAATGACTGACAGTAGTTCATTGGTTGCATTAAGCATCAAGTCTACTATTTTTGAGACATGATCTCCCATTCCTACAATCTCTGCATCCTCAAGAGAGGAGTCTGTCTCTCGGTTTGGAATGACCTCAGGAATTGCATTTATTGATCTCGCGCTAGCAAATTCAAATTCTTTTGCTTTATTAATAATCTTTTCCAAAGATTTGAGCATAGTCTTAATTTTGTTGGCCATGTTGATTCGGAATGCAACAGGGTTTGAAAATGAAAAGAAGAAGCATACCTTTCTCTGCATCTGGTTTCGGATCTCTACCTTTCGTCGGAGAATCTCATAAGCAAACTCGTCCAGCACATCATCAACATCATAAGCAACGTCTTTAAGCCTCCGCATCCAAAGCCTCACGGACTCTTCTCCCTCTTGCCTTCTCTCCGCATCAGTCAGCACAGCTCGAATCGTGGTCAATGAGTCTTGAAGTTCTTTCAGCTGCTCCTCGAACCCCCAAGCAAGGCTGATCTGCTCAGTAGCAACTGGAATTAGCTTGCCTAGCACAACACTAATAATGACAGTCTCCGCCATCTTTGGTTTGGTGCTGCGATTAGTTAGAAACAAGCTCTCAGTATTTGGAAACAATACAAGAATTGTGATGTTAAAGACACCGGCAACAATGATAAAAGCAGAAGGGAACTCAGAGCATCAACTTGAACTTCCAACGCATGAAGATAAGGTTCATTGATTCATTCGTGTATCTTCAACAAACGCGTAATTGGGACCCGCGAACAGAAGCCGGAATTGTGTCCGTTCAAACGTAAAGTGTTTGGAATTAGGATTGATGTAATTGCTATTAATGGCAGATTCAATCTCAACCGTTTAATAAAAATATTTTTAAAAATTACAAATTAAAAGTTAAATAGTAAAGAGGTAAAAATTGTTGGTGAGAGAAAAAATGAATAAAGTGTGATTTTTTTTTTTTTTTTTTTTAAGAGTACTGAATTAGGACATTGGTGTTTCCAACTAGAGAAATGACGTGTTTATAATATTTTTACAATAAATTTTAAAGGTAGATTGTTATTGGTCATTATTGGTAGATAAAAAAAGTAATTTCAATAGTGTGTTCAAATTAGAATCAATAATAACTTATCATATAAGATTTGTTATAAAAGTATTGTGAAAATGATGTGAACAAAACACTTCTCTTCCAACAAATACATCAAAAGTTCAAATATTAGTCAACTAGTTAAATTAATTCAATTACATCAATTTCCAAAACATAATTGTATGTAAAATAATGTGTTACGAATGGCATAAAATCAATGGGAAATAGCGATGAAGAACACTCCAAAGAAAAAACCATTGAGGTACATTATCCCCAACAAAGCACTCAACTAATTATAATTATAGTAAAACTTTTACCTATACTCTACACAAAATTAATAAATTAGCAACCATAGAAAATGCATAAAATAAATTTTTATTAAAGACATTGCAACGTAATTATCTATCAAAGTAGAATGAGACACTCTTTTAAAATAAACTAGTAAGTTGCCCGTATGATGCACGAATAATTTTGTAATATTTTATATAAAACAATTTTGAATAATGTTGTACATAGATTATCAAGAAAAAGTAAACTAAATTAGAGTAAAGAAACATATACATTTTGAGATATTAAAAATTGGTTTAGTAGCTTCACTGCATATTTGTAACCTTCTTAAAGTAAGATTATTACTTTTTTAAATTATAAAACCAAAAATAAATGCAAAAGAATAATGGGACCATGAAATAAACTAATTTGTGTTGTGTTCACATATTTTATACTGTGAAATAAAAGTATACCCAACTCTTTGACTACTTTCACTCATCGATAGTGCGACATTAAGACATGGTATGGACAAATGTGTATGTATGTGTCTTATAGATGATTTAAAATTAAATCATGGTAGAATATGACTTTACATTGAGCATCAAATATTCTCTCTACTTATATACCCAAAACAAAAACTAACTAATCAAATTACCTAACTTAAATCATATTTAAGCCCTTAATTTAAAAAGAAAAAAAGATTACCCATAAGGGTTTTAGTGTCTTGATGGTGGTGGGAGGTCAGTATAATGGAAGTGGTGACCCCTAAGATTCTTCTTTCTCTCTCTTTCAAATGTTTTGTTAGTCTTAGGTTTTTTATTTTTGTAATATATAGTGAAATAGTGCCTTTTATTTAACAATCCACAACATTTTTTTGTCTCTCTATCTCTCTCTAAAGTCTTATCTCATTAGTTATTACTATTAGCCCTTACTTAAAAACAAAAACAAAAACAAAAACAAAAAAAGTAAAAAAGTGGGTATGCTAAAAGACATGAAGAATAGTGAAATGTATGGTGTAAACTTAGGCAATTAATGAGATATTAATGAGATAATAGTAAAATAAGATAATGTAAACTTTTGAGTAACAATAAAAAATAAAATAAAATAAAATAAAAACTTAATAAAAGAGGTAAAAAAAGACTAAATGCAAAATTAGAGTGTCACTTGACAAGACCTCATGCACTCTCGCATAAGGTCTCTAAGAGAGAGACATTTTGTAACAACTTTTTTTCTACAATATTCCTCCAAAATTTTTTTTTTTACTCATTCCTTAAACTGAATAATTATAATGGTTGTGTGTGCAATTTATAATTGTTGTTTCACTTCATATTTATAGTCTTCTCAAGGTAAGATTAATTTTTCACCCTAAAAAAAAAGGTAAGATTTTTTTTTTTTTAAATCATGAAAAAAAAAATGTAAAAGAGTAACAGGACTGTGAAAATCAAATAATTTTTGTTGTATTCACATATGTAATACTATGAAATAAAAGTATGTTCAACTCTCTCACTGTCTTTCACTCATTGATAGTGTGACATTAAAACATAGTGTGGACAAGTGTGTATGCACATGTCTTATAGATGATTTAAAACGATGGTAGAATATGGTTTCACATTGCGTACCAAATATTCTCTCTACTTATATACCCAAAACAAAAACTGTCTAACCAAATTACCCAAACCTAAATCATATTTGATCCTCTAATTAAAAAAGAAAAAAAACCGTAGGGGTTTCGGCATCTTGATGGTGGTGGGAAGCCAATATGACGAAGGTGATATCCGCTCAGATTTCTCTTTCTCTCTCTTTCAAATGTTTTGTCAATCTCAGGTCTTTTATAGTGAAACAATGCATTATGATTTTGTAGTGAAATAATGCGTTTTATTTAATAATCCACAATATTTTTATGTCTCTCTATCTCTCTCTAATGCCTTATCTAGTTAGTTATTACTATTAGTCCTTATTTATTATTATTTTTTTCTTTTTTTAAAATATTAAAATGGTGGGTATGCTAAAAGACATGAAAAAGAGAGAAATGTGTGATGTAAGTTTAAGCAATTAATGAGAGACTAATGAGATAACAGTAAAATAAGTTAATGTAAACTTTTGGATAACAGTAAAAAAAAAACTTAATGAAAGAAGTAAAAAAATGCTAAATGCAAAATTAGAACGTCACTTGACAAGACCTCTCGCACTCCCGCATGAGATATCTACTTATATATATATATATATATATATTGATGATTATTCCTTTATAACTTCTAATCACTAATCAACATGAGTCTCAAAAAACTTTGTGATAGGACTTTATTATACGTACAAAATAAGTATAGATTTTTTTTTTTTTAAGGATATTGCTATTGTGTTCATCCTTATAAGAATTTAAGCATAGATTAAATTTTCATTATTTTTGACAATTTTTCTTTGATTCTTTTATAATTTATATATTGTGTTGGTTTAAATGAATTTTTTCTCAAGCTTTTAGACGAAGGACTTTAGATAAGATTTTCAACTTTTATATGCCAAGCATTGATTATAAGTCTTGTACATGGAACAAATAAAGATAAGAAATTAAGAATATGGTCCATTTTGGTCGGCCTTAGCTTGATTTGTCTAGACATCAATTTTCTCTCTTGCCAAAAGTCCTACTTATTTTAGGTGGAAGTTTCCTTGACTATTACTTGTATACAAAATTCCAAGATTATTATACTGGAATGGGTCTCTTACTAACCTAACCAATTGGAATAGGATGCAATTTCTTCCCATCCACACTAAACGTTGTGTACACTCCAAATTTTTTTCTGCATCTCATAATGATATGTTGTTGATAGGTGTCATCCAAGTCCAATATGATTGAGAGTTGTAATTGAGACTATGGCCCAGAAGCTTTACTATTCAATACTTTGTGAGGAAAATTATAACTCATTTGATGTAACAGGAAATTATGGAATTTGACATTGTATACACTGGGGTTTGTGCAATATTCCATTGGGATCCCCTATTTATACAAAGGAAAAAGGGTCCAATATTCCTAAGTGTGACTTAGTTACATGGAATTTTTGTGCAAATGTGCCTAGATTTCTTTTAAAAATTTAATTATAATTTTAAACTCTAATTTGGTGATTTTTATATGATTTTTGTGGTTTGATTTTGATTCAGTAAAGACATATTAACCAAAAGAAATGAAGGTAGAGCTATTAAAGAAATCTGTACTTTCAGATTAGCAATTACAGATGGCTAATGCTGTGTTATCATTTGTGGTTATGCTATAAATAAGCAGTATGTTGTTTGGGAGACTGATTAAGGCAAAGCAATTTACCATATTAAAAGGGATTAGTAACTTTTTCTTTCTCCTTTACCATTTGTGGTATGTATATGCCTTTTTCACATATGCTCAACTGAAATACCCATTAGGATTTCCTTTAATTATGATAAACATATTCATTTTTTTTAAAAGAAGTTTTATATTTATTAAATGAGACACACATATATATATATATATATATATATGTCGAGGGCCATGTAACTGAATTGGAACCTCCCCATGCACAAAGTGTCTGGGGTTTAAGGGAGAAAAGGTTCAAATTGCGGGAGTCAAGGAAAAAAAGTTCAAGTTGCAGGATTAATAGCATATTGTAATTTTTTCTTCAAAAAAAAAAAGATATAGATATATATTGTTTTCCTTGAGCTAAAGCAGTTGCGATGGAAGTGTGAAGTGGATGGGTTTTTTTTTTTTTTTTTTTTTGGTCCTTAAGTATTTTGGATTGTTTCAAATGAGTAATGGCTCCTCTTAGGCTCCTAAATATTTTGGTTTATTGATTTTGCTATCTATAACTTTGATTCTTCTTTACCTAATAAAGTTTGGAATTTTCTATAAGTAAATTTTTTCTTCAAGAAAATGAATAGAAATCTCCCTTCATGTTCATGCTCATGTTGATGTTCATATTTGTATCTTTTGCAATACTCAATAAGTTGTTTACTCATTTTGTGAATTATCAATTGTAGTTAAGAAAAAAAGTATAAACACAACACTATTCAATTAAACTAACGTAAAAAATTAAAACTATTAGATTAAAAAAAATGGACATGAAAATGAAAATTTCACAAAAAATTTCTTAAATAGAATTAAAATAATTTTTACTCAATATTGTTTATCAAGCAATCATGTACTAACTAACAACTTTCCAATCATAACGTGTATAACGGGGTGATGAAATGGTTGTTCAGTTTATTTAAGAAATGTGATCTAGCTAATAGAAATTAAAAAAATACAATATCTTTCATGCATAGTCATAATTTATACTTTTATGTATTACTTACGCATTTTATGAGTTTTATTTTATATAAATGTATTCTCACTTTTTAATAGAAAACTAAAAAGTGAAAATGCTTGGGACCATCACAACACGTATTAATATAGAAAAACATAATGAAAGAGGTAAAAAAAGGCTAAATACAAAGTTAGAGCGCCACTTGGCAAGACCTCATACACTTCCATATGAGGTCTCTGCTTTTATATATATATATATATATATGTGGGGTCAAAGAATTTGGCAAACGCGGCCCATTTTATACTAAGCCCAAAGCCCACGCCGAGGAAGAAAAAATGTTCGAGGACGAACGAAGAAAGTTCGAAGTGCCAAGAAACATCGCCGAGGATGATCCTATCCTCGGCCAACCAAGATCACAGAAAGGAAGAGCAGCACGCCATCAAAGGCAACCTCTCAGAGCATCTCAAGGAAAAGAACAAGCACAATGGGTCAGCCATGGGAACATGGTGGAGGAGCAATTCAAAAAGAAACTGTCACCTCCGCATTAAATACCTACAACTAAGGTCTTGGCCGCATTAATGAAGAAATGACCCTTGAATAGTGCTGCCTTGATTGCTGCAGCTCACAAGAGATTTGGGAAGGTGATTGATAGGACAAACACTCGAGTAGTGACCTGCACAATCAACAAATAGAGGGCCAAGATCAACTGGAAGGGGTTATATAATATAAGAAATCCTCCAGAAAAGGTCAGAGAAAAAAAAGAGGGAGAAGACTGTAGCAATCTGTATGATCTTAGAAACCTTTGTAACCAAGCACTGAAGGAACAATAAGAACAACCAATTCTTCAGAGGAGGGCCGAGAACAGAATTTCACAATTTAGTCCATGTCCTTGTTATTCAATCCACTCATAACCATGTCTAGTTGTTGTAACCCTTACTAAGGCCTAGTTCTTAAACTCATTCTCTACAAATTTATTGTATTGGGCTAATTGGGCCTGAGTTCACTCATCCAATAGTAGAAGTGCTCAAACCCAGTCCTTACAATTGGCGCCATCTGTGGAAAGAACTTGTGTGTTAGTAAGGGCAGCAATCAAGCATGGTAGGATTAGGCCCTCATCAAGCAGGTTCCCATTAGCCTGAACAGGCTAGATCCCGGCAACAGGGTAACTTTCTCGACCCTAAGCGTGATTGGAATGAAGGGAATTAAAGGTTTCGAGAGGGAAGTGTGCACACCACTCAAACTAGTAGAAGCCACTCTCGTGTGGGCAGTCACGTGCTCCAAAGACAAAATAACAACCGGGCCATGTAATCGGAAGAAGTTAGGAGTCACGTATCCCAAAGACAGAGTGATAAGCAAGCCATGCAGCGAGAGATAGACGACTTGAAGAGAAAGCTGTGCCATGCACAACGAAAGCGACCTCATTCTAGCCCTGACATGCCCTCCGATGATGAAAGCGATGATAACTATAGGCAAAGGTCAAAAACTCCTCTAAGTGAGACATTCTCTCGTGAAGAAGAGCACTACCTGAGGCATCAACGTAAAAACCTATCCCCTAGGGGCTTAGGAAACGATGCCATGAGCAGGGCACTAGATCAACTCTCCAAGTCACCCTTCACACGTCATGTAGAAGGGGCTACACTTCCTCGACGGTTCCAGCAGCCAACCTTCACTATTTATAACGGTAAAACAGACCCCGTGGAGCATATGAACCAGTTTAACTAAAGGATGGCTGTCCATTCTAAAAACGAGGTGCTGATGTGCAAGGTTTTCCCATCTAGCTTAGGACCAGTGGTGATGAGATGGTTTAATGGTTTAAAGACGAATTCCATAGATTCGTATAGGTAGCTAACCCAAGCCTTTGGCTTCTGTTTCATCACAAGCAGCAGAGCTCCTCGGCCCTTTAGTGCGTTATTGTCCTTATCCATGCATGATAAAGAAACTCTAAAGGCCTACTCGTACAGATATTGGGAGATGTATAATGAAATGGATGGCAATTTTGATGATGTCGCCATCAGCACCTTCAAAAATAATCTTCCCGCCGAGCACGGCCTGAGGAAGTTTTTGACTAGCAAGTCGACTGCCAATGTGCGCCAACTGATGGATTGGATTGATAAGTATAAGCAAATACAGGAAGACTAGCTGCAAGGCAAGGGAAAAGAGAAGGTTATCCCTCAGGAGAGGAAGGATTTCAGGTCGGACCGATATAACAGCAACCGCCTGAGAAGAGATTTCGTAGGGCAATCCGGAGCAACCAACACACAGACTGTTAATGCTATATTTCAAGAACCAATACATCGAGTGTTGGAGAAAATAAAAAATGAGCCATACTTTAAGTGGCCGAATAAGATGGCGGGAGAGTCCACGAGATGCAATCAGAACTTTTATTGCCAATACCACCAGGACCACGGACATACCACCGAGAACTGTAGGAACCTATGGAACTACCTGGACCAGCTAGTCCGAGAAGGAAAGTTGAAGCACCTTCTACATCATTCCAATGGTCATCAAGGCTAGACCCTTCAAGAGCCTCAAAGAGACCTTGCCCTAAGGCCACCCGTAGGGACGATCAATGTGATCTTGGCCGCGCCAAGAAGAACAGGCACGCGCCCTTCATGAGTGTTATTTGTCTCTCAATTGCCTGCCGAAGAGTCCCGGCCAGAGCCGAAAAGGGCTAAAATGAATTTTCACCCAATTCTGAGTTTTTCAGAAGAGGACAAGGTTAGAACCACCCAGTCCCATGATGATGCGTTGGTGATCACTCTCAGAATCAGGGACTACGATGTGAAAAGAGTGATGGTGGATGACAACAGTGGGGTCGAGGTCATGTACCCCGACCTCTACAAGGGGCAGATGTTAAAACCGAAGGATTTGATGCCCTATAGTTCTCCCTTGATGAGTTTCAATGGAAAGCTTGTTATTCCAAAGGGGCATGATTAGGCTACCCATCCAGACTAGCCCAGAGATAGTGGAGGTGAATTTTATCGTAGTGGACACCTACTCTCCCTACACAGCCATCATTGGTAGGCCCTGGCTCTATACCTTGGGGGCTGTTGCGTCCTCCCTACATCAGAAAGTAAAATTCCCGTCAGGGGACCAAGTTCTCGAAATCCGTGACTATCAATCCACGGCGAGGCAGTGTATGGTGGCTGTCATTTCGCATCGGCTCGACGCAGAGTCCTCGGCCTTTGCTGAAAAGAGCTTATAGCAATCAAGGGCCCCGGCATCACCTCCTGATATTGCAGCCAAGGAAGCAAAATGTGAAGATCTAGAGAAGGTGGTCACTGGCGGTGAACCAGAGAAGTTCTTTCAGGTCAGGGCTTAATTGCCTCTTCAGGAGAAGGAGGAGTTGATTAGGTTTCTCAAAAGAAATATTAACGTATTTGCATGGGATGCTTATGATGCTCCAGGGATTGATTGATCCAGCCTTCATCTGTCACCATCTCAAAGTTAACGAAGGTCTTGCATGGTCCTCGGACTCAAACTTATGGGGAAACTAGTTACTCCAAGAAAAATCTAAGTACTAGACAGAACCAAGGTCTCGCATGGTCCTCGAACTTAAACCTATGGGGAAACTAGTTACGCCAAAAAAAATCTAAGTACTAGACAGAACCAAGGTCTTGCATGATCCTTGGACTTAAGCCTATGGGGAAACTAACTATTTTCAACAAAGGCCTGAGTGTTAAACAAATTCCAGGTATTGTGCGACTCCTAAGACCACAACCTTTGAGGAAATTAACGAGCATGAGCATTCATCTGAGTTACAAATACGGCCAAGGTAGAGTTTAGCACCTCGAACCACTTGCCCTGTCCTCATTCGATAAAGATGTAAACAACCACAAGCTCATGAGCATCACTTAAAGCCCTTTGAGGTACATTGAACTTAACTCCCCTGCGTAGTCAATAGGTAACCGTTTCCTTGAGGTCAGCAAATTTTTAGAACATTCCTATGGGTACCTTTGCACATTGTGTTGTGGCATTTGATCTTAGGATTTAAAGGTTTATCTTTATAACTGCTGTGCGCTTAGTATTTTTTACCCGTTATGATAACCAATTCATGAGGTATAGGATTCATGTTATAAGGTTATTGCCATTTATACTCTGTTCAGCAAAAGCAAGTCGTAGTAATGAGGTGGCTCAATTGTTAATCAAGGTCTAAATAGAAATTATCACTAAGGACTTTATGTTTTGTGGCTGCTGTTTCAAAAATGGAAGACAAGTCACACTATTGAGACTGTTTAACTAATAATCAAAGCACAAGTTATATAAATAACAGTACCCAACATAGCAACAATTAACACATGAAAAGGAATTGCATACATTCATTCCAAGTGTTCCATTACAATAGTTTAAATGTCTAAAAAAAAAAAAAGAGGCAGCCTATTTTTTCAACTTGATCTTCTTTCACCCCTTGGAAAGCTAGTCCAAAGTGACCTCAGGGTCCTCGAAGCTTTCGCCTGGGGGAATAGCCTGCAGAGGCACCACAAGAATAGTTGTCTCCTCGGCATGGGGGGCCTGGGCATCAGCTGAGGGCTTTGCAACATCCTGGGGTGCTTCCTGGTTAAGGACCTTGTCTGTCTCAGTCACCCTGAGAGGCTCAACTTCCTTAATAGGCTCATCTGGAGTAGTTAAAGCAAGGGCAACGTCAGGATGGCTTGCCTAGACCACCTTGAGAGAAGTACCAGCCTCAGAGCTAGGAGGGCCTAGCTCTCGGATGGCAGGAGGGAAGTATATATTCTCCACCTTCCACAGATCGAATGAAGCCTCAACCCCAGCTTGTTTAAGGGCTTCATTCCAAGTTTGGGAATTGTAGAGCCTGCATATCCCAGGTACTTGAGCCTTGAAAGTAGCCTGGGTCTCAGCTACTCTCAAGGCAAAAGCCTCCTCCTTGGCTTGCGCCTTAGAGCTTTCAGCCTCTGTCCTAGCGAACTTTGCCTCTGCTTTAGCCCTCAAGGCTTCATCCCTGGCCCACTCAGCGACATTTTTGGCCCTCTTTGCCTCGGCCAACTTCTTCTTCAGATTAGTGATGTGCTTCTTAGCAATTTTTAGCTGATCCTTAGTATCGAGTAGGTGCCTCATCNCAATGCCCTTACCTTTTACGCAGGATTACATTTATATAGTGCGTGGAACGGTTATTGGCTCTGATAACCGCTCCTATTGTTAAGGAGTTCATCAAAATCGGAGGTAACTTCTTTTAGACGTCGTTTCATCTGAACCGATGCCTCTTTACGAGCAATGGAGGTTTCCATCCTTTTTGGTTAAGGGCGCTTGGCTCGTCTATCCCTAATTTAAGGGTGGTCGAGCCATGACACGGCCATGCTTTGCTCGTCCGTCCTTTGTGGCGGACGAGGAAGCGTTACTCGTCCGTCCTTTGTGGCGGACGAGACCATACTCGTCCGCCTCCAAAGGAAACACGGACGAGACATTACTCGTCCATTCCCAAAGAAAGGACGACACAACTTAGCTATGCTCACTCTTCTTATCTTTCTTCTCTTTCTATAGACGAGCCATATGGACAATTTGAGGTAGTATAATTTTGTAGCATCATCAATTCATAACATGAATCTTGAACTGAAAGTATAATGTAAGACAAGAATTTTCCTTTCTATAATTTTTACTAAGCAGAAAGATAGGACTTATTATATCATAATTTTCTTTCAAGGTAAAGAATCTTTTGTAGAAGACGCAAAAGCAAAAAAAAAGTATAAAAAAGAAATGAGCGAAAACGACACCAATACAAATCCCACGGAGAACGATCCTGAGAACACATTTCTGAGCGACAATTCAAAGAAAAAAAAAACTTACGCTGAAGCTACCGTGGATGCAATCAAGCATGAAACACTCTACGAGGAGGAAGAACAAGAAAACGATGATGGAGATAATGATACGGTGGAGACTGAGACAAGGGGTAACAACATAGACCAACCTGGGGATAAGGAACAATTCAACGAGGAAACATGGGAAATCAACGTCTCGATAAAGTTGAAGCAGAAAATGGCAAGTCCATGGCAAACTAGCATTATCATCAAACTTATGGGTAAACAACTAGGCTATCGTGCTCTGCAAACAAGGTTAGCTGGTATTTGGTGCCCTTCACATAATATAGTTTTAATTGAGATTGGATATGGATATTTTCTCATGAAATTTGATGTTCTTAAAGATTACCATATGCTCTTATGGATGGACCATGGTTTGTGGGAGATCAGTATCTCCATGTCCAAGAATGGGAAGCTGATTTTCACCCCGGAACAGTCAAGGTCACATCCACTGCAGATTGGATTAGACTAGAACACTTACCTATTGAATACTATCATCATGAATTTTTAAAACACGTTGGAAATAAAACAGGCAAACTTCTAAAAATAGATGCGATAACTAATTCTGCCACGAGGGGAAGGTTTGCTCGGATATGTGTTCAAATCAACCTTCATAAATCTCTTCCCAAGCGTTTTAAGATAGGGACATTTTGGCAAGATATTGTATACGAGAATGTCCCTCTATTATGCTACAAGTGTGGTCAGATAGGGCATAAGGAATCTATTTGTTCGGAACCAAATATCACTTTGAATCAAACTCCAAACACAGGATTTGCATCACACCGAGTTGTTACTTCGAATTCTGAAACAAACCAACCTCAGGCGCCATGGAAGATTGTACAAACACGCAGGACACGTGTTCGTGGAATAGGACAACGTGAATATCCTTTGAAATCCAAAAACCCATCTGATAGCTATCCACCGAACCACAAAGTCAACTTCAAACAAACTTCTAATACTTTCCAAGCTCTTCAAGTTGATGAAAATGATATGGTGGCACCCACGGATTCAGCTGAAACCGGTACACGTCAAGCCACAATAATTAGACCCAAAAGAGGTGGAAGATAATGGTAAAAGTTCAAATTTACTGCTGCCACCTCACATACCCAAGGACAGCATGCATGAAATCATCGAGGAAGTGAGTCCACAACACTCACATGCAAGGCTACGTACACCTCAATCATTTACTCCTCAACTCGTAAATAATTTAACCCCTGTTTTACTCTCCACAAAACAGAACAGACCGAATCGCAAGCATGGCCCCCTCATCAGACCGAAACTCCACAACACCAACACCAACAGACCCAGAGCTCCTGCTATCACTCTCACCAATGGGGAGACCTCTTCACCAAACATGAATCCCATGCCCAGGCAACTCTCTCCCCCTCACGAACACACTCACTCCCCTGGATCACCTCAACCACTTAATGAGTTGCCTTTCCATAGAAACCTTGAACAACGAGGAAGTGACATATGTTAGTATTCCAATCCATCCACGGACATGGGTTGCCTGGAATCAGATGACCCAAACTCCCAGCTTGCCTCTTCGGGTAGACTCAACCATTCACCACTGCCAAAGGAGGAACGTCAAGTGCCATGCACGAGCCCGACGAGTGGGACAACATCCATGAATGCCAGTACAAGCTCCACTGCCACCCATATAGAAGAATATGCAAGAAGGCTCCAACAATGCAATGTCTCCGGAAACACTGCCAGAGGCCATTTTTCACTTCTTAGACTTAAGCGAAATCAACCTTGCTCTGAGGAAGGAGGAGGCAAAACTTTACATCATCATGTTCTCCAACTAAAGTCCTCCATTCATCGTGTCCGTCATGTACTGGCCAAGGCTCGATGAACTCGAACCAATGTATAGCATCAAGACAATGACAGCGACTCATCAATGCTTCACTCGGTCCACAGTGAGGACTCCAAGGACTTTCGGGAGGGTCACCAATGATTATCTAAATCCAAACATACCATCCATGAAGATAGTTGCCTGGAACTACTAGGGAGCAGGAAGTGAAGCTTTTCGTACCCATGCACACAAACTTTATTGTCAGCCCCACCCTCAAATTATGATTATTTTTGAACACCGTATTGCGGATGACCATGCCCAAGCAGTCATAAACACTCTCCCGTATTCCCATTCCCAAAGGGTCGACCCGATAGGCTACTCAAGTGGCATCTGGTTACTGTGGAACGAGGATAGTAGGCTCATAGTGGAAATTCTCATCACCAACGAATACAGTATCCATGCGCTTGTCAAGATACCTACCAATTCGTGTAATTTTCTTTTTATGGCTATATATGCTTCACCAAAATTTAATAAGCGTAAAATTTTATGGAATTATTTAAAAGATTTATTACCATCTGTTAATATGTCTTGGGTCCTTTTAGATGATTTCAATGATATGCTTGCTGAAGACAAAAAAATGGGGGGGCTTGCTCTTAACAGATATAGGTTAAACGCTTTTAGGGATTGTATTGATTTTTGTGGTCTTATGGATTTAGGCTTTCATCGGCCCAAATTTACCTAGACCAACAAGAACCCGATTTGGCATTGTAACATTAAGGAAAGATTAGATAGAGGCGTAGGTAACTCAGAATGGAAACTTTTATTTCCTAGGTCGGAAATTCACCATCTTCCTCGCACCAAATCTGGCCACTGTCCTATATTGTTAGATTCTGAGCCTCCTACTTCTAAATCGACCAAACCTTTTAAATTTGAACAAATGTGTCTGATTGATCCTTCCTTCTCAATGTTAGTGGAGAATAGTTGGAATTCCTCGGCTTTTATACCATCTTCTTCCTTCTCCCTCTCTAGGTTCCAACACTGTCTAAAACTTTTAACTACCAACATTATCGACTAGAATAAATATCATTTTGGCAACATGTTTTGGAAAAAGAACTGCGTATTGGCTAAACTTAAAGGCATTCAGACGGCTTTATCATGCAAACCCTCAGTATATCTTTATTCACTGGAACACCAACTTATCCAAGATTACAATCATATCATCCATCAAGAATTCCTATTCTGGCAACTTAAATCCCGTGTCACATGGTTAAACTATGGAGACGCTAATACCAAATTCTTCCACTTAAAAACACTATAGAATCGTAGTCAGTCACGTATTACGACCCTGAAAGAATCCACAAGATTATGTGTATCGGGAGACATACATCACAATTGTGTTCACCAAACTATTTACATCCACATCTCCTTATACGGTATCTCATTTCCCTTTGGTTAGATATTACCATAAGAACAATCCCCTTCTTGAACAACACCAAAGGCTCTCTAGCACTCCTTTACCTAAAGGAATAAATCGGAATGTATTTTTACTCCCCCCTTTAAAAGCACCAGGTTTGGATGGATACCATGCAATTTTCTTTCAACAAAATTGGCACATTCTTGGACCTGGCATTATTCATGCCATTCAAGAAATTTTTGAGGCTGCGACTATTCCTGAAGATTGGGGTGCCATAAATCTCATCCTTATCCCTAAAATAAATCACTCGGACATGATCACACAATTTTGCCTAATTAGCTTACATCACTGATATTATCAATCCTTGCTAAGCAAGATTTGTTTCGGGTCGCCTGACGAGTGACGACATTATTCTCGTCCAAGAAATTATTCGTACGATGGTCAGAAAGTCTGGACCCAAGGGGTACGTTTCTCTTAAACTTGATCTTGAAAAAGTATATGATTGTCTTGAATGGTCGTTTATTCAAGAAACTCTTGAATTTTTTCAAATCCCCCCTAGATTGATTTAACTTATTATGAATATGCTTTCTTCAACTGGTTTTCACATTATGTGGAACGGTACTCCTTTACCAGCTATTGTCCCAAGTAGGGAGGTATGTCAGGGAGATCCTTTATCCCCTTATCTATTTATTCTATTTTTGGAATCCATCCTTTTGGAAGAGGCGGATCGGGACAGAGCTATTCATCTTGTTACTATTAGGGGTCAAATTAAAATTTCCCATCTTTTCTTTGCCGATGATATCTTTCTTTTCTCTAAAGCAAAAACAACGAAGTGCCATAACCTTAAAAACATTCTTCAAAAATTATGTTGGTGCTCTAGCCAAATCATTAGTACACAATAGTCACATCTTTGGTTTTCACCAAACACGCCTAGGCGAACAAAAGAACTAATTACTGGCATCTTTGACATCCCTACTACGACTTAACTAGGAACTTATTTAGGAACTCCTATTTTTACTACCCGTCGACAGACATCGACTTAACAATATTTAGTTGATAAAATCCAGAAAAAGATCGAGGGATGGCAAGCTAAATATCTTTCTGTTACGGGCCGGGTTACTTTAATCAATTCCACCTTGATCAGCCTCAATCCCTATTCATGCCATGCAAACCAACCTTCTCTTGCAAAAAATTAGTCGATAACTAGATAAACTAAATTGCAAATTTTTATGGGGAGACACTGCCAATCATAAACACTGTCACATGGTGAGTCGGGAAACCATCACTACGCCTAAGGATGCAGGTGGTTTGGGACTTAAATCCGCACATCATATGAATGTAGCTTTGCTTATGAATCAGGCTTGAAGGCTTTCATAGAAGTCATCCATGCTATGAGATCAAGTATTAAAAGCCAAATACTTTCCCCATACAAACCTGTTTGAGAGTGACATAAACCCTAGAGCGTCTCTCATTTGGAAAGCCTTACAAGTGGGGATAAAATGGCTTTGAAGAGGGATGAAATAGATATTAGGGGACGGTCAGACCATTCGAGTATGAGGACCACTACAAAATTATATACATGGTCTGCTTATGCCCAATGAGGAACATAGGCTAGTGAGTTCTCTACAGGACAATAATAATTGGAATTTAGAAGAACTACAATTTCCTTTCCCAACGCAAATTGCATAACTTATACAAGGTATCCTGGTGGCCCAGCTGACTAGGTTGTCTGGATCTTTTTTATGGCCTTAAAATGACGGTGTTTGTTTGGTCCGATCTGCTTCAAAATTTCTATACCAACAAGCCAATGTTCCATTTGCAAAAACTTATTGGAATTGGATTTGGAAACTACAACGCCCCAAAAAAATCCAAATTTTTATTTGGAAATCCATGCACAATCGGTTGCCTACTCGTCAATATATAGCATATTCTCGCTCAGAAATTAATAACCGATGCCCTAGGTGTAATACTCCTGAAACTACTATTCATATTTTAAGAGATTGCTATTGGGCTTAGATGGTTTGATGTCACTCTCCAGGTATTTTGCCCCTATCCTTTTTTCACCTTCCACTTCAAGATTGGCTCCATTCCAATGCTACATTGGATTCTCTCATCTTCCACTATTAGCTACCATGGAAAATTTACTTCTCCTTCCTCTATTGGCACTTATAGTTAACTAGGAACGAGCATAGTTTAAACAATTAATCTTGCTCTCAACATCGATCATACAAAAAGTAGTTCAGTGTGCTACATAATTTTTCTTTTTAGTTTGCCCTGAAAAGAAAATTAAAATTGGAATCCCTAGGATTATTAAATGGAATGCTCCGCTAAAATCTTTTATGAAATTAGATACAAATGGCAACTCGTTAGGTGATCTGGGATTAGTTGGTGCAGGCGGATTGCTACGCAACAGCTTAGGTGCTTGGATTTTAGGTTTTTCATTACACATGGGCATTACTTCTAATAATATCGCTGAGTTGGAAGCAGTTCACCAGGGTCTCTATGAAAATAGACTCTATGATAGTTCTTTCTTGGTTAACCAATAATAAAGATATCTCACAAGATGTTATCCCTCTACTATGTGATTGCAGGAACCTTATGGAACCACTACATGTCCTGCTTTTGTATATGTGGCTTTTGTATGGGATATGGAACATCTAGGGACCACTAGAATGTGTCTAGTAAAGGCTGTAATACTTCCTGTTGTTTGACATTATATATATTTGTAAAAAAAAGAAATGTAATAACTTTTCATACAACACTAGCCTTGGAAGTTGGAACCTACTTGGAAGTTTGGAACATAACTCCAACAAGGAAAAACCTGTTTCCCATTAACTGTGTCTTGTTTATATACAAACATGGATCTCGTTGGCCACAAGAAGATCAATATACAAAATCAAATTCACATCTCCCCCAGGTTGCTGTGCTACGGTCTAAAGATGTGAAACAAAACCAGCGGTGCATGTAGTTGTAAACCTTCAAAGTAGAATTTATTCTTAGCAATCCTTATTGAAGGTAAACAGAAGTTTTACTTTTAACACTACTCTGTTAGGTCAAATGCCTATGTGTTAAAAGGAATTAAATAACCCCAAGCAATAACTAAACAAAACTCACACAAGCATTAGGGGGGGAAAAAACAACTATACAAGAACACAAAATTTAACTAGGTGAAAAACTCTCCACGTTAGAGGAAGAAATCACCAATCAAATCCAACCAATCCAACTTTTTATCAATATTACCAACAATCTTAATCTTAGCAAACATTTAATTTTGATTTTTTTTTCTAGTATTATTTTTTTTTACCTAGCAACCATAATTAATTTAAGAAATAATAAATGTATTGTAATGTATTAAGAAATAATTATTTTGTGTTTGTTCATTTGTTCATAATTTGTTAATACTTTTTTTTTTTTGGAGAAAAAGATAGATATAATTTGTTAATACTAAATGGGTGTTATTCTGAATTTTCATGAATTTTTCTTGATACTTTGGCTCCCCTTAATTGAAATCCTATCTCTGATGTTAGTACACTATAATAGATCCTATAATATAATTGTTCCTTAGCAATAACCATTCAATTATTTGGTTGTTATTTTATTATGAGGAATAGTTATTTTAATAGAAAAATTATTCTTTTATAATGAAGAAAAACCATTCATTTTCAAAATAATTGTAATAACTATTACTTTACCTAGTTGATATTCTAAAAATTAAAACTCCCAAATAGCCCTTGCAAAATTGTTGCTAACTTCTTCCCTGTTAGGCTCTCTTCCTATTAGCACCTTGCATCTCTCTCTTGGTTTATCCAAAAACTAAGTTTATGAACAACATAAGCAATATCTAGTCTAGTTAAAGTTAGATATAAGAGTCTAACAATTAAATTTCTAGATTTTTAATACTAAGGTATAAAAACTAAAGTTTTCAATAAAGTCGTTTCGACTTGCTGGAAAGAAAATATTTTGACGTGAGTCAATAATGACAAAGTCTATGGGATCAAGTTTTGTGGCACTAACTTTTGCTAGAATCTTGACACGATTGAGTGGTGTATAAAAACTAATGGATTTACGTAAAAGTAATGGTTCACAAATAACAGTTACATCTTTCTTCAAATCACTACAAAAGACTTGACCTACAGTGGCGTTTTCTACAAATGTTGCTATAGGCATATCTATAGTGGCGTTTTAAAAAATGAGTCTATAGTAGCATTTCTAACGACCTATAGTGGTGTTTTGAAAACGCCACTATAGGTCATGGCCTTACAAGGGCCTATAGTGGCGTTTGTCAAACGCCACTATAGACACTTCTTATTTTTATTTTATTTTTTTTCAGTTGGGTAGGGCCTATAGTGGCGTTTGTTAAACGCCACTAACAAACGCCACTATAGCCCAGCACCAAAAAAAAAAAAAAAAAAAAACATTAAGAAAAAGAATCCAGCAAAAATATATATATATATATATATGTATATATATTAAAAAAGAGGCTTATAGTGGCGTTTTGAGTGGACCTATAGTGGCGTTTACCAAACGTCACTATAGGTCCAAAAAGTGCATTTATACCTACACTATTAAAAAAATAAAAAAAAAATAAAAAACAATTGAATGGATTTCAGCGTACGTAAAGAAATGGAATATGCCTAGAATATTCTATGGCATATTCCAAAATATTTGAATATATTATAAATATATTTATTTATTTAAATGTATATATTATTATATATTTATATTTAAATGAGAGATGTTAGATTCGCACTAATTTTATAGTATTTTGACAAAAAATCATATGTGGTTAGTTGTTATTTGTTCAAATTTGAACTTAACACTAAGATTACTTTTTTACTCCAGTAATAACAATCAGTAACAACCTATCACTTAAAATTTCTTATAAAAATGTTGTGAAAATGTCATTGACGTATCATTTCTCTTTATATACATACATATATTTTTTTTTTTATGTATGAAAAATGTTACATCCACAATATTTTCACAACAAATCATATGTGATTAGTTGTTATTGGTCTAAATTTGAACCTAACACTAAGATTACTTTTTTGCCCCAATAATAACAATTAGTAACAACCTAGCACTTAAAATCTATTGTAAAAATATTGTGAAAATATTGTTGACATATCATTTCTCTTTATATATATACATATTTTATTTTATTTTTTTTATGTATGAAAGATGCTATATCCGCAATATTTTCACAACAAATCATAAGTGGTTAGTTGTTATTAGTTGTCCAAACAATAACAATCAGTAACAATATATCACTTAAAATTTGTTATAAAAATGTTGTGAAAATATTATAAATATATCATTTATATATATATATATACACACACACACATACTTATCATTTCTCTTTATATATATATATATATATATTTTAAAAAAACATTAAAACCCCCCACCTACCCCTACTTTCCCATATCTCTCCCTTATCTCTACGCCAAGCCTCAGACTAATTCCTTTCTCTTTTGTTTGTCTGTTTGTTTGTTTTTTTTCCCTTAACTCTCTACGCCAAGTCTCAGCAGACTTCCTTTCTCTTTTGATTTTTTGTTTTTTGTTTTTTTTTTTCTTTCCTTCTTCTTCTCCCTTATCTCCACTCCTCTATCTTTCTTCTTTTCTTTTTCTTTCACTCTTCTTTCAATTCACACTTGAATTGATTCTTTTTTGTTTCTTTCCATTTTGATTTTATTTCTTTTGTTTTATTTGTGGTGGTGTTAATGTTTGTGGCTTTTGGATTTGCAAATGGTGTTGTAGCTTACTGATTTTGTTCAAATTTGTAGATGGTGTTTGAAGCCATTGGTTGTATAGTTGCAGGTAAGCTTTTTTTATTAAAAAAAATTTATGATTGTTTTGGTCTATTTATTTTCTGATAATAGTTTTGGTCTATTCCTTGTTTGCTATCAACTTTGCTTCGTGGGGTGGATTTGCTTTTTTTTTTTTTTTTTGGATGTGAGCATGTTGTGTTTGATTTTGAATTTTTTTAGGTGGGTTTGTGTCTCATTTTGAATTTGCTGGGATAGCTATAGTGTTCGTATTTGGAGTTGCTATTTTTTTTAAAAAAAAAAAATTGGATGTGAGCATGTTGGGTTTGATTTTGAATTTTTTTTTAGGTGGGTTTATGTCTCATTTTGAATTTGCTGGCTTAGCTATAGGATTTGTATTTTGTTTTATTTATGTATTTTGTTTTGTATCTTTTAATTTAATTAAAATTGTAATATTAATTTAATTACAATCTAAATTCAATTAAAAAAAAAATTTTCACGTCAAAAAAAAATCTTTTGATTACCAAAAATTAATTTTTGGTAATCAAATTTGTTTTTTTGGTGTTTTTTGGCTATAGTGGCGTTTGTAGGGTCTATAGTGGCGTTTGTAACGCCACTATAGACCAATTTTTTAATTTTCAAAAAAGACTATAGTGACATTTAAACTGGGGTCTATAGTAGGGTTTGCAAACGCCACTATAGGCAGACCTATAGTGGCGTTTTTGTAAAATCTCACTATAGGTCTATAATGGCGGTACAATAGTGGCGTTTGTGAACACAACTATAGCAAATGCCACTATAGCCAAAATGGGCCTATAGTAGCGTTTTTAGTACCTATAGTGGCGTTTCACAAACGCCACTATAGGTCAAGTTTTTTGTAGTTGTTGCTAAAGTTGTATCAAATGGTGTGATTCCAGAAGAACCCGTTAATACTGTTGTAGTATTTGGGGGTTATCAATATTTTATAATTTTATTTTTTGATAAAAAAAGGTAAAATTTAGATGTAGTATATTGGATTTCCCAATTAGATTTATATACTTGTTGCATTGACCAAAAAAGAAAAGAAAAGATGTTTTTATTTCTAATGGCAATTAAATTTAATGCATTTAAGTTTAATTTAATTGAACAACATAATTTACTGCATTTAAAGTATTATAATTAAATTTTATCCTAATAAAAGTTATTTATCTTGTCTAAGTCTTCATCACATAGGCCAAATAATGTAATTAAGTTTTAGTCTAATAGTGTTGCATGTAGAGATTTTATATATAAACAATATTATATCAAATAGGTGAAGTTTACTTGTATAAATTCCATTTATTGTTACATCAATTTACAAATTTTATGTGCTACTTTAACATTTTTATTTTGGGTAAAATAATATTTTGGCCCCTAAATTTCGTCCCAAAAAAAAAATTGTTTCTAAACTTCAAAAAAAAAAAATTAGAGATAAAAATCTTTTTTCAATCTTTTAAGGATGAATTTTTTTTTAAAAAAAATTTAAGGACAAAATGTGAAATATTTTCAATAATTTAAGGACAAAAAATAATCTTGTTAAAATTTAGAAATGAAAAACAAACTTTAAACTAAAATAGTATTTTACTGTCATTTATATCTAATTTACTGTCATGAAAATCTTGCAAGGAGAAAGATTATA
>NW_027069934.1:339478-356525 GCF_002906115.3 Quercus suber | reverse complement strand
AAACATTAAGAAAAGAATCCAGCAAAAATATATATATATATATATATGTATATATATTAAAAAGAGGCTTATAGTGGCGTTTTGAGTGGACCTATAGTGGCGTTTACCAAACGTCACTATAGGTCCAAAAAGTGCATTTATACCTACACTATTAAAAAAATAAAAAAAAATAAAAAACAATTGAATGGATTTCAGCGTACGTAAAGAAATGGAATATGCCTAGAATATTCTATGGCATATTCCAAAATATTTGAATATATTATAAATATATTTATTTTATTTAAATGTATATATTATTATATATTTATATTTAAATGAGAGATGTTAGATTCGCACTAATTTTATAGTATTTTGACAAAAAATCATATGTGGTTAGTTGTTATTTGTTCAAATTTGAACTTAACACTAAGATTACTTTTTTACTCCAGTAATAACAATCAGTAACAACCTATCACTTAAAATTTCTTATAAAAATGTTGTGAAAATGTCATTGACGTATCATTTCTCTTTATATACATACATATATTTTTTTTTTATGTATGAAAAATGTTACATCCACAATATTTTCACAACAAATCATATGTGATTAGTTGTTATTGGTCTAAATTTGAACCTAACACTAAGATTACTTTTTTGCCCCAATAATAACAATTAGTAACAACCTAGCACTTAAAATCTATTGTAAAATATTATTGTTGACAATCATTTCTCTTTATATATATACATATTTTATTTTATTTTTTTATTATGAAAATGCTAATCGAATATCATATACAATCATAAGTGGTTAGTTTTATATGTTGTCAAACAATAACAATCAGTACAAATATCACTTAAAATTTGTTAAAATATGTTTGAAAATATTATAAATATATATTTATATTATATTATATGTTGTTAGTCTTTTTTATTTTCTTAGCCATATCAAATAAACATTTTAATCCAAATGAATGGCAGTCAACAAGTTCTAATAAAGTTGTAGTTTTAGTTATGACAAAAAAAAAAAAAAAAAAAAGTAGAAGAAAGAAACAACGGTAAATTTTGGTATAATATTTAATTATTTTATTTGATTTTAGTTTCATCTGGTTGACAAATACTTCAATTATAATGAAAATATTGTAATTTCTTTTATTGCATTCTTAGGACAAGTGAACAACTCTTTTGTTAATTTAAAGGGCTATGTTAACCGATGTTTTTAGGACAATTATTAAAAAATTATAATAAGAAAATTTTGATACCACTTTCATGAAAAATATAAAATGTTGTTAAATTTATTAATTTATCATTCTCTCAATAAAAATATTTTTAAAAATAACCCCTAATCTAATGCCGACAATGACTAACATTTACCTAAATTAAACACACTCTAAAAAATAAAAAGAGTAAAAGGGCATCGTCTAATTGAATCTTAAGGCTGGGTGGGACCCACAAGTACGGAAAAATGTAAATCTAACTTTAAAACTAGGTTCCAAGACATTATTCACACATTTAAAAATTATTTCACTATAATGTTTTCAATTTTCAATTTTCAATAATAAGTAGTATCCAAACAGACCCTAAAAAATAACAAATACCAGCAACATATTTCCATTCCATTTTCTGAATTATTTCTTCGGGTGACCACCAATGAATATATTACGTCATGTATTGTATGGTATGTCTTTTTCTATTTATTGTTAACCGAGTTTTTATTTTATTTTATTTTTTTTTTTGAGGAACAATAACCGAGTCCTATTTAAACAAGTAGACTATAATAAGTTTTTCCTATCTTAGTATCTTTTTGTCGGCCAGTAAATATTTCTAGACCAGAATCAATCCAATCTTCTTGGAGTAGGAACTCAGCTCAGCCGTTCAGGTTCGTGTGCTTGCTAACTTTTTATTACGAGCTTTTAATCATTTGCGAGGCTTTTTTGAAGCAACTTTCCTTTTCGTAGTTCTTAGAATTTATCCTTTTTTTTTTTAACGAAAATTTAAATAAATAAAATAAAAAGCATCGGAAAAATCTCAGGGAAGAAGCAACATTGTACAGTGAAAAACCACAACCACTAGAAAGTCAGGGGGGCTTACTCTGAGAAACCTCGCAAGAGTGGTCAGTAATGCTCTGTTTGGATGTTTAAAAAAGGAGGAAGAGTAAAGTAAAGGGAGAGAGAGTAATTCAATTTTCTTGTTTGAAAGTTTTTTAAGGAAGGAAGGGATGGGATTTGGAGGGATTTCAACTACCTCCAACCTCTCATTTTTAATTGATTTGGACGGAAAGTAGAGTAGATAAATTATTGACCAAATGAATTTCCCAATTTACCATTTCTAAATTAAAAAAATTATAAACTGATTATATAAATAATCTTTGTTTGTTTCTTGAGAAAATTTAAGGTGAATGAAAAAAAAAAATTGAATCTCACTATTTCACTGACTAATGTTGTGAAAATATGTACGTTTACAAAAAATAAAATAAAATAATAAGGCGTCGTGTCAACCAGTTACTTCTGCTCTATGCAAGTTCATCGAAATTCCACTTCCAAGTCCAATGTCTCGCAAACTTTTCGTTCCATCGCAATCTCTTCAGTAAACTTTTTTTTTTCTTCTTCTCTTTTCTTTCCTCTCTTATTTTCTCACCAACCAAACAATGCCCAACAGTCCAAAATTAGGGTTTCCATAACCCCCACCGACTAAACAAAATCTAGAAATACGTCGACGACGAGCCTCCAAATCAACCCCGAGTCTCCTCCCTTATCTCTCCAGCCACCGCTCATTTTGACTAACACCGATGGCCATGATGGTTCATTGGGATGCCATGGAATCTGGTTCGACGTGGTTCTGGTGGTGGCGTCAGTGGTGTTCATAGGGTACCTATTGATTCAAGTGAAGAAGAACCAGAAGAAACTATACAATCGAGGCTCATACATTTTAATTTCCTACTATGCCCTTCTCTGATTCAATACATTACTCAACCTCACTTGGTCCTCTCTTCAAGTCCCTTCTTTACTTTCTTTCTAAATTTTTTATTATTTAATTTTGATTTTTTTAAAATTTTTTGGTAATTGTTAATATTTTATCACTTAGGTGAAATCTATATGACAATTATTAAATAATTAGTGGTATTTAATTTATAATTTTTTTTACTTTTATTATTGGTATTTGATGGAATGAGAATGTTGATTAAATAATTATTTAATTTAACAAATTAATCATAGACCAATGTTGCAAGTCCATTTTCAAATAGGGGTAAATTTGTCTATTTAAATCATTTCCTCTCATTTCCATCATAATTTTTAAAACATCCAAGCAAGAAAAAGGGCTAATTACTCTCTTCCCCCTTACTAATTTTAAAAACATCCAAACAAGGTGGAGGATAACCATTCCCCTCTACTCTCCTCCCTCTCTAAACTTCCAAACAGGCCATAAAGGAGTTGCAAATCATAGGCCGGTGGTGTTAGAGCTCAGATCTAACCCGATTTGGAACAAAACCACCACTAACGGTCTACAAAGAGAGGCCTAACTATTGTTTAATCTACTTCTTCCTCCGGACATTGTTTTAAAATTTTATTACCGCAGCTTATTTCACAAGTTTCGAGCAATGTTATTCAAATTATTTTATAAATTTTTTTACAAATTGATAATATGGTGAGTGATTATTGTTAAGTGAAAAAATTGATATTAGTGGTAGATCTAGATAAAAAGTAAAAATTAGTACGAATTTGTCATATCAATAAGTTGTAAAATTATTGCAAAATAGTTTGTGGCTGTAGCAGTATTCCAACTTTTTGGTCATAGATTTATCATATGACAGAATGTGAATGGTGAAGAAAAAATAATAGATTTATGTGCAAGTGATAAAGAAACTACCTATTATTAATAGTCTTGATTTTTTTTTTTTTTGTTAAATATAGGGTAAAGAATATGGACCATTTTTTAATTATTATTTTAAGAAATCCTAAACTAAGCCCACCCCAAACCCAAAGTCACAAACCCTCTTGCACAGTAATAATATATAGGTTAATTGCATGATTCATCTCTCAATCTCTCTATTTTTGTAAACCAACTGGCCTAATGCAATACACATTTATTTAAAGAGTGACAATCTCCTAAGATAACTAGATATAATTACTAGATAATTATTCAAATATTCAAATACAGATATGATACCTAGATAACCAGGACTACTCAAATAAAGATAAGATAACTAGTAGAAAGATAAGAAGGACTCTCAAAAGTTGGGCAATAGTAGAACTCTCATGAGACATTTACGCAGTACCTCATCAAGAGAGGGGCCCAAAGGCTCCAAACATAATTTTTAATAAAAATTTACCTATTATTATTATTATTATTATTATTAGGGTAAATTCCCCTAAACCCCCCTGAGGTTTGGACTAATACCAACTAGGTCCAAAACTTTTCAAAAATGACCAACTTGATCCTTAAAAGAAAAATTTGTCCCTGACTAGTCAAACCCTTCTCATCTTAGACCCAAACACTTTTCCCCTCTCTCTCTCTCTCTCTCTCTCTCTCTCTCTCTCTCTCTCTCTCAGACCTTTGGCTCTCTCACCCACACCCACATTTTTTTTTTTTTTAAAATTTATATTTAATCCATATTAGGAATACCCTCAATCACAAAATTAGGAATACCCTCAATCAAAAAATTTGAAACACCCTCAAATTAAAAAAAAAAAAAAAATTTATCTGTTCTACTTTCAAGCAAAAAAAAAAAAACCCAAAATTTTTTTGAACTAAAATCTGGGGAAAAAAAAAAAAAAACACCAGTAAAGAGCAAATCCAAAATCAAACTCACGGTCATGTCATTGGCAGAGAAAACCAAACCCCAATATAGTCTACAAACCAAACCCCATTACCCAAAACTGCAATACAGAGGTGTTTATCAAAAAAAGAAAAAAAAACCCAATAGAAAGCAAAGTGCAAACCAAACCCCAGAGCAAACCAAACCCACGGCGCAGCTCGCTCCGTCGCTCGTCATCGCTGTAGCTCAATCGTCCTCCTCGTCTAGTCGTCGTCGTTCGTCGCTCGTCGCTTGCCCGTTGTCGTTGCTTGCCAGTTGCCCCTCGTCGCAAATCGCAGATCGGTCTCAGCGACTCGGCTGCTCCGGTGCTCGGCCTCAAGGTATTTCTCTCTCTTTTTCTCTCTGACTCTCTCTCAGTCTCTCAGTCTCTCTCTCTCTCTCTCTCTCTCTCTCTCTCTCTCTCTCTCTCTCTCTCTCTCTCTCTCTCTCTCTCTCTCTCTCTCTCTCTCTCTTTAATTCAAGTCTAATTGTCTAACTCATCAACTTTCTCTCTCTCTTTTGAACTGTAAGACTCTGATTGGCTGCTGAATCTTTACTTTTTTTTTTTTATATATATTTATTTATGAGAACCAATCTTTACAGACTTTACTCTTTAACTTTATTTTGCTTTTCGTCTGTATTTTGGCTTTATCCTATCTGATGCTGTTGGACAGTGTTTGTTGGTGTTGGTGTTGGTGTTGGTTGTCATTTAGTGTAATGTATATTGTGCTTGTGAAATTTTCTAATTGGCAGGTTGTGATTGGGGATGGCTTGTGCTTGTCTGTTGAGTGAGGTGGGGTAGATAGGCTGATGGGTACATGGGGCCGGGTAGTAAATAATAATTAAAGTAGTGTAATGTGCTGCACATTACACTGCTTTAATTATTATACTGCACATAGGATATATAATGTTTGGCTCTTTTAGTGTAATGTGCGCAAACAATATAACAAATTAAAGTAATATAATTAATGACAAACAAATTAAAGCAATATAGTTTATTGTTACGCTAAACAACAATAATTAAAGCAGTATAATTAACCAATACATTATAAAAGACAAATAAATTAAATTATGTTAGGCTAAATAATAATTATACTTTTATAATTAATGAAACAATAATATAACAAATTATAGTTTATAAAAGACAAACAAATTAATGAAACAACTAAACAATAATAATTAATAATTTTATTAATATTTCAAATAAACTTATAGTTTATTGTTTATTCTTTTGCTAAAATTATGGACAAATATTTGATAAAAACACCACGTACCCAAGATTCAGCTCCTGCGCAAGATTCGTCTTCATCTTCTAAGCGAATTCGTGTTGACTTTAACTTAGAGAATCTTCCTTCAAATCCTGGACTACGAGAAAAAATATCATCTTATCATCCTAATCATCATGATGAAATAAGAAGATATTATTTAACAAAAAGCCCTTGTCAACCTGTTTTACACAGTGATGATTACCCTATATCATATTTTTCTGGAAAGCCCCGTCGATTATATCCAAATGGTATACAAATAGAAAATGGTTGGAATATAGTATAGATATTTTGTTTTTACTGCTACCTATTTGGGCAAGATGTTGGTAAGCAAGGAAGAGGTGACACTTTTGTAACGAAGGGATTCAAACTTTGGAATTAGAAAGATAAGTTAAATTCTCATGTTGGAGGAGTTAATAGTGCTCATAACCAAGCTATTCAGAAGAGTGAAGATCTATCGAAGGAAAAGCAACACATTCAAAGTGTTTTATTAAGCAGTCAAATCAAGATAAAACTGAATATCGGGTTCAATTAAATGCAATAGTTGATTGCATAAGATTCCTTTTATGCTGGGGATTAGCTTTTCGTGGTCATGATGAATCTCAAGGTTCAAATGATAAAGGAAATTTCCTTGAGCATGTACAATTTTTGGGGGATCACAATGAATCTATCAATGAAGTGTTGCAAAAAGCTCTGAAAAATTGCAAGCTTACCCACCCTGAAATTCAGAAAGATATTGTGAATGTAATTGCACGTGAAACATCCAAAGCCATCATCAAGGATCTTGACAATAGGTCTTTTTCAATATTAGTTGATGTGTTATGTGATATCTCAGTGAAAGAACAAATGACCCTCGTTCTTCACTATGTGAACAAAGAAGAAATTATTATAGAGCAATTCCTTGGTATTGTACATGTAGCAAGTACTACCGCTTTGTCACTCAAACATGCTATTGAATATTTACTTTGTGAACATAATTTGAGTTTATCGAAACTACGTGGCAAGGTTATGACGGGGCTAGTAATATGCAAGGTGATATCAATGATCTCAAAACTTTAATTTTGAAAGAGAACAAGTCAGCATTTTATGTCCATTGTTTTACTTATCAACTTCAATTGACACTTGTTGCTGTTGCTAACAATCACATTAACATTGTTGAATTTTTTTATATGGTTAGTAATTTAGTAACTGTTGTTAAGGGCTCTTGTAAGAGACGAGATGCTCTTCAAGATACACAATTTGCCAAAATTAAAGAAAATTTAGAGAATAGTGTACGTAGAAGTGGGCAAGGTTTGAATCAAGAGACAAATCTTAAACGTCCTGGTGATACACGTTGGGGATCATATTATGGGACTATTCTCAACTTGATTTTGATGCTCTTTGCTATTGGTGATGTATTAGAGATTATTGAAGAAGGTGGCCTCTCCGACCAAAAAGTTGAAGCTCGATCTATTATGAGGTCAATTCTCTCTTTTGAATTTGTCTTTGCTCTACACTTGATGAAAATATTTTAGAGACCACAAATGAGTTGTCAATAGCATTACAAAAAAATTAAAAAAAAAAAATCAAAATGTAGTAAATTCTATGGATCTCGTTAAAGTGTCTAAGCAACGGTTACAAGTGATGAGAGATGATGGATGGGCATCTTTATTGGCTGAAGTATCTTTATTTTGTACCTCACATAATATTCCTATCTTGGACATGGAAGCGATATTTGTAGCTAGTGGGAGGTCACGATGCAACACCAAAAAAAATTCAATTTACATCATTATCGTGTTGAGTTATTCTACATAGTCATAGATATGCAACTTCAAGAGCTTAACAACCGCTTTTCTGAGGCAAATATTGATTTGCTACTTTGTATGGCTTGCTTGAATCCAAGTAATTCATTTGTGGCTGAATCCAAATAATTCATTTGTGGCTTTCGATAAGGAAAAGTTGATACGTCAGCTAAGTTCTATCCCTCTGATTTTCTTGGGACAGATATTTTGGCACTTGACTCTCAACTGCAGAATTACATTTTTGATATGCGCAACAATGACTTCTTTTTAAAGTTTCAACGAGTTAGTGAACTTGCTGAAAAGTTAGTGAGCACAAGGAAACACGAGACTTATCCATTAGTCTACTTGCTTGTGAAGCTAGCTTTGACCCTTCCAGTTGCTATTGCAACAGTGAAAAGAAGTTTTTCAGTAATAAAATATATAAAGAATGAACTACGCAATCGAATGGGAGATCAATGGATGAATGATTGCTTGGTTGTGTATATTGAAAAAGATGTAACTTGTAACATTCATAATGAGATTATTATGCAACGATTTCAAAATATGAAAACTCGTAGAAGGTAATTGTAAATTTTATGTATTTGCGTATTTTTTTTATTGTTGTTGTTGTCAATATATAAAATTTTCTTTTTATTAGATTGTGTAATTTATACTTGTTGAGGAATACCCTGAAAAAATTTCCTGGAGTCGCCACTGATATGGTGAAATGACAAAGAGTTGTTTTCGGTAAGCAATAAGTCTAATACCATTTATATATGAACTGATAGTTCATAATTGGTTACATTCAATCGTACGCCCCCCCCCCCCCCCCTTTTTTTTTTTCTATTCTTTTTAATAAAAAAAATGTAAAAATTTTGTACAATCAATGTGTATATATAATTGAAGAATGTAGACAATTCTACATATGCAATGCACACAATTTTATACATTTAATATAAATTTTTTTAATTAATGTATTCAGTTATGTACATTCAAAGTACAAAATTTTCAGGTTTCCAAAAAAAAAAAAAATTACATAATTTTCAAAGAATATACAAAATTATGTTCATACAACATACAAAATATTTAAACTATGCACAAAATTTTCAAACAATTTACAGAATTTATCAAAAATTGTTCACAATTTTATACATTTAACTAACAAAAATTTTCAAAAAAGTGTAATAAATTCTTTAAATTCACAATTTCAAAAAAATGTACACAATTTTGTACTTTCAACATACACATTTTCAAAAAATATATACAATTCTGTATAACTTACATAAATTTTAAAAAAATGTAAACAATTATGTACGTTCAATGTATACATTTTTCAAAAAATGTGTACAATTCTATATATAAAATCAATGTATACAATTTTTTGAAGAATATATTTAATTTTGTAGATTTTATGTACATAATTTTTCAAACAAATATACCCAATTATATACTTTCAATATACACAATTTTGAAACGAATGTAACTAATTTTGCACATTCAATGTACATAATTTTCAACGAAAGTAAATGATTTGGTAGATTTAATGTACAAAATTTTCAAGAAATGTGTACAATTCTATATATGCTTTCTCTAATGTAGTACCTGTTTGTTATTGAGATGTTTGAAACCTTTTAAAATTTAAAGACCTGTCCACCTACTTAATAGTGAAAAATTAACACTTTGCCTATTTCTTTTTTTTTTTTAATTTATTTTTATTTCTCCCCCATGTCAGACTTATAACTCCTGTAGAAAACCCGAAAACTAACACCCAGCACCTACACTTCTCTCTCTCTCTCTCTCTGCCAGATTGGTTGAAACATTGAATCCAGCTCTCTGAATTCTCTCTCTCTCGCTCTCTTTTTGTAGATTGGTTGGTTTGCACTAAAGTAATTCATTGATATGTAATAGTTAAGAAAAATGATATGTCCACAATATTTTCATAATATTTTTACAAACAAATTCAAAGTAACAGGTTATTACTGGTTGTTATTATTATGGCAAAAAGGTAATCTTAGTGTTAGGTTCAAATTTGAATCAATAACAATTAAATATCTATGCTTTGTTGTGACAATGTTGTGTATGTAGCACCTCTCATTAATTAAATATCATTTTGTTGGTAATCCTTATAAAAAAGAAGTTGTTTTATTTTTAAATTTGATAGAAACGTGGGGGGTGTTTTTATTTTTATTTTTATTTTTATTTATTTATTTATAAATTTTTTAGTAGTGCACCAATAAATAAACGTGGACACTTTATTCAAGATCCAGTTTTTGACACTACAAAAAAATAGGCCTATGGCCGCGGCTAAAAACGCGGCTACAGGTCTAAAAAACGCGGCCATAGGCTATAGCCGTGTTTTTTTTAGCCGCGTTTTCTACCGTAACCTAAAAAGCGCGACTATAGCCCTCAGAGGGTCTATGGCCGCGTTTTATGACCGCGGCCTAAGCCCTGGTGCTATGGCCGCGTTTTAACCGCGGCTGTAGAGTGGCCCATAAGGCCGCGATTTAAGCGCGGCTTAAGGATTAGTCCTATGGCCGCGCTTAAAACGCGGCCTTAGGAGCAACCCTGCGGCAGCGTTTTAAACGCGGCCTAAGAGCCATCTTGAGGCCGCGTTTAAAACGCGGCCAAATGCCCACTCTTTAGGCCGCGCTCAAAACGTGGCCTAAAGGCCACCCTTTAGGCCGCGTTTTGAGCGCGACCTAAGGCCCAGCCCGAAGTGGCAACACAATTCTATAGCTGCGTTTTTAAACGCGGCTATAGGTTTGTTTTTTGTTTTTTTTTTAATTTCCTATTTTTAGGCCAGCTGACGCATGCAAATACAAAACGCAGCCATAATTTTGTCAAACGCTACCAAAAGAACCTGTCACACACACAATTTTCAAATTTACTCCTGTCACACACACAATTAACCAAATTTTCTCAAACCTGTCACAATTGTAATTTTCAATACAACAACAAAATACAACACCAACAACATCATCAAGTTCAATACATGACTATCATCATCAAGTTCAATACAACACCAACATTGACTATCTCATCAAGAGCCTAACTTTATTTTTTGAAAAAAAGAAAAAAAAAAAAAAAGCCTAACTTTGTGATTATAGCATAAAAGCATATTATATGACCACGAATTATAATTTATTTATATCTAAATAAAATTGCCATGGGGATAGGGTGTTTCTGCAGTAGTATCAGAATGGGTCTTTTTTGAATGCTTTAATCATGGATTTGGCACCCATCATATGTCCTCCCGCATAAGGCCATTCCCACTGTTCAAATGTTGGCTTTGCTTTTGTTAATACTGCTATCTGTTGGTGTATTATTAAGGTTGTAATGGTGGTGGCAACCAGATGAGATAGAGGGGAGGAGGAAAAGCGTGATGATTCTGTATTTCATTTCATTTCTTTCTTTTAAGTTTTTTTTTTTTGGGTAAGTTTATTATCATATCTTCTAGACCTTAGGCCTATTTGAGGTATAAAATGTTTGAGCACGTGCAGAATAGAGAGAGACATACCAAAATAATCACTTTTGGGATGCTGCATATTGATTCCAAAGTTTCCAAGAAATTTGGGCAGAAGTAATCAGACTAATCACATGACATATCCGTTGCGGGCATGAAATTTGGATCAAATGTAAAACCATGGCATTCTTCTTGCTCCAAGCCTTGAAAGCAGCTTCATCATCTTCTTGTTTAGGACATTCGTCGGTTGCTTCAACAATGTCCCATAGATCTTGAGCAATCAAATAGGTTCTCACTTGGACGGTCCAAACCAAATAATTAATGTTTACATTAAGAACTTCACTTACAGCTGCACTTGAGTTTGTCCTTGTTTCCATCTTTAATCTGTCAATATACCTACATGGTGTTAGGATCGGGGTACACTTTGGCAATCAAATTCGGTTAGATTATAATCCAATTAGGTACAAGTTTAGAATCGGCGCAACTAAAATTGGTGTATTTTTTCTTTTAAAAATTAATTTTTAGTCCTTTATGGGTCGGATCAATTCAGGATGATATCACTAATGTCATAATGTGTACACATGTTATATATATAAAACATTAAAATTCTACCATTTTATTAAAAGATGAATATTAAATCTCTCATAACACAAACTAAAAANATATAAATTTTAAAAAAAAAAAAAAATTTTAGGTCAGGGTGTTCCCAGGTATTCCTAAATGGATTAAATATAATTTTTTTTTTTTTTTTTCAGGTCAGGGTGTTCCTGGGAACACCATGACCTGTATGAGGCACCGCCACTGCACCATATCTGGATGAATCATAAAAGTACATACCAAAATCTTCATCTTTCTTTTGTCTCTATGAAAAACGGCGTCCATTTTCATATCATTTGTTGACTTTTGCCGAGACTTGTAACACGCTTTCTCACTGGCCATTCAGTCAAGGAAGCCATTTTGGACCAAAACATATTCCATTGTGTTTTCAGAAAGGCCGTTCTCTAAGGGTCAACTCTTTATTTTTTACCTGAGGGAAGAAGTAAGGCAGGTCGAACTGGCCATAGAAGAAACTGAGGACGGGGACAACTTTAGGTTTTATATTTAAATGCTTCAGCTTCATACATAAATAATAATAATAAGAATAAGAATAAGAATATGATAAATCTAGATCGATCTAAAAAAACTTTGATATAGAACGCGTTTTTAGTAGTGATCGCACGAGGAGGAATGGGAATGAAGTTATTTTATTGGATGTCTAGATCGCCGACAAATTATGAACTGCCACTTGACTCTTAATTGGCCTAATTTGGCTCAAGTCTTCGTCAACTCAAATTTGTTAATTAGGTCTTATATATATATAGGTAGGCAGTGTGTCTACGTAATCATTTCTTAGAGAGACAGGAACCTCATAGAGGGACTTACAGGCAGCAGTTTTGGAAGACAGAATCATAAGTAATTACTTTGTTTTTAGATCAAAATTTTCGTTTGCATGCATGTCAATGTGGTGAAATTGAAATTCTTAATTTCATCATTTGTTTAAGTAAAATGCTATTTTTCACTACTGTTTTATACACATGGGCTGGGATGAAAACGATAGTCGTGGTGAGATCTCAGTATCCCACCATGAATATAAGGTTTGTAAATTTATTAGGAGGAAAGAAGAAAAGAAATAAAACACACCTGGGCTTGGTGTTTTCTCCATTTCTAATTTCTTCTTATCTCCTCTCTTGACATCACAAAGTTTGGTAGCATCTTCACAAACTAGTTGCGTATGTAAGAATGATATATTTAATTGTTTTTGTTCTTTCAGTATTGAGCAAGAAACTTACGAGGCTTAGAGCTTTTGGATGGAAACCTATTTGATGAACCTCAATGTATGGGACATTGTTGAGGCAACCACCGATCGAACCTCCAGAAGATAATGAATTTGCTTTTAATGTTGGAGCTTGAAGAATGCCATGGCTTTATACTTGATCTGTGAATCTTTCGGGCTGATTGCATTCCTTTCATCAGGAAGATTACTAAAGCCAAAATTGCTTGGAATGCTTTGGCAGAAACGTACAAGCCAAAAAGAGGTCGTTATCTCTCGTCTATCTGGAAAATGCACATGCTCAAACATTTTTAATATAAAACATTTTTTTTTTTTTTAAGAAAGAAAGAAAAATAAATATTTTAAGGTTCAGAAGTAAAAAAGAAAAAAAAAATTATAGGAAAGGAAAAGGAAAACAACTAAGAAAATTTTTTAATTGTAAAGTTACAATGAAAAAATATTACTTTACAAAAAAGGATAAAAGCTCAAATTCTTATATAATAATTGTGATTTTTCATAAAAATAAGTAATAAAAATTTTAAATAATTATATAATAAACTCTATTGTAAGGACTCAATTTGGATTGACCCTGAGTACGAATGAGTTTTCAGCCCAATCAAGCCCAAACAATAAATTTATAGAGAGTGGGTTAAAGGTTTAGGCGCTGGCCGTCGATCACCAAGCATGAACTTTCTTTATAAAAAATACTAAGAGTTTTCTTTACAAATGGGGGAATGCTCCTCGGCCTGTGGCCGAGGAGACCTTTTTGTTCTCTCTCTTTTTCCCCCCCCCCCTTTTTACTTTACTTGCTTTTCTTATATAGTTTTCATCTGCCTATCTCTTTATTCCATCTGTTGATCATCCACTTGCCTCTCTTCTGGCCGTCTGTCCCATCAGAGGCCTTATCAGTACTCAAGTGGTTCACTCTGACCAACGTTGCCCTGGTAAGGGGTTATATCCCCATTAATGCAGCCAGAGGAGTTAGGTGAATGCATTAAGTGCGAATGTGACAGCTTGCTCTGAGCTTGTCCCTTTCCAAAGATTATCCTTAGAATGCCGAGGACGAACAGGTCCTCGGCGTGGGTCACAAAAGAGGCTGTCTAACATAGCCTTGGCTGGTCAGTCCTCCTCGGCGTTGGCCTTGGGCCTAATACCCGATGGGCCGAGGCTATCAGGCCCACGGGCCCCACAATAGCCCCTCAAAACCCTGCTGCACGTTCCCTCGGACGGGGAGGAGGGTTTTGATACCTGCGGGCTCTCTAGACGAGTTGCCCCACTTCGGTTTGTGCTAACGCTGGCGGCTTTTTGACTGCCCGATGCGCATTTTTAGCGTTTCAAGACTTAATGGGTGCCCACATTAAATTTTGGCGGCACCACGTTTCCCACTTTCAACGGCATGATCTTTTGCTTTTATGAGTAAGCGGTTACATTTGGGGAACCTAAAGGGGAGTATAAGTACCTGTTTGAACCGCTCGATTTCATCATTTTCGCGCTTACAATTGTTGACGCGTATGATTTGAATCTGGTTGGACTTGTACACTATCTGAAGAGTACCGTCATACTTCTGTAAGTCTTCTTTTTCTATCGATATCAAATTTCCTTGATTTTACTCCTCCTTTTCTTCTCATAGAACTTCTAGTCATCTTTGGGGAATGGGTAAGTTTAAGAAGTTGGTTGAGTCTGACGAGATGATGAACAAATTCATCATCGACTATGGAATACCCAATAATGTGAGTTTGAAGTACTGTGAAGAAGGGGAGTGGTATCTTAAGAGGAGAGAGGGTGAAGTTGTGATCCCAATACTCGCTTTTGTAGAAGGAGGGATGAGAATCCCTATGAGGCTGGTGACCCTCAATTATCTTAGGCATTTCCGCCTGTCTCCTACCCAGTGTGCCGCGAATGTGTTTAGGATATTAGGGTGCGTAGACATCTTGAATAAGAAAATGGGGCTGAGACTAATTCACCATGATGTGAACTGGTGCTATAACCTTCATCACTTGAGGGGTAAGACGTATTATATGAAGACAAGGGACGATAGGATTCGTCTCATCTAGTGTCTTCCTGATTCCAACAGGGGGTTGACTCAAGATTTTCTTATAGTGTCAGGAGAGTGGCACAACGGCTTTCATTGCCCAACAGTAGAGGGGGAGTCAGGTAGGACATCCGAAGTAGGAGATAATTTAGGTTTCAGTATTCTCAAGTTTTATAACTGTATATTCGATTTGGTTGACTAACCATAAGAGTTTCACTTTTCTTGCCACAGATCCGCACGCCTTTGCACGTCATTTCCATCTGGTTAACAAAGCGGATTTGGAGACCGTTCTTAGGTCGGACCTTTTCCTAAACGAAACCGATAACCAAGTCAGAGCTGCTCATCACATCCTCGGATGCGACCCAGCTCAGAAATCATTCCCAGTCCCGAAGCACATTATTAGAGCTCGTGACCCCCGGCTTACGCAGATCACCGTGGTGGAAGGCGGTTTTGCATTTACTGAGGGGTCTTACATACCTGAAGGCATTCCGCTAACAGGTCTCTCCTCGTCCCAGCAAGTAACGGTGGCCGAGGAAGGACTATCTAAGAAGGCAAGGGAGGTGGTCGAACTGAGTTCTTCTGAGGACGAATATAGCGTGTTCAACCTAGCTGATCAGTCCGAGGATCTCCCTGGTGATCTAGGAGACCCTCATTTGTCCGAAGCCGATCTCCAGTCCTTAAGAGTTGGTACTCAAGCCGAGATGTGTTTAAAAAGAAAGCCCCAAACCAATCTTCTTGACTTACTCGAAGGCGGTTCAAAGAAGGGTGGACCAGAAAAGTCGCAGCCCCAGCCTCCAGCACCTCCGCCCCAGATTCTAACTGTGCAAACTAGGTCGTCTTCTGCTCCCACAGTAATAGACCCTCCTACCGAGTCTCATGACCAGAAAAGGAAAAGACTTTCCAAGGGTAAGGAGCCAATGGATGGGAGCAAATCCCATTCCCCGCCCGAGGAGGGTAGGTTTCGCAGGCCTCCGAAGCAACTGAAGCTCGATGATCAACGGAAGATTAAGAAGGCCAGCCAGCAGTCCGAGATTCAGGCCTGGCTGCCCGCTGCCATGCTTCATGATCAGCCCCTGATGGATAACACGTCGATGCGGGAATCTCAAGGAGCCGAGGGGGCTCTTATAGCCGAGGCCCTGGAGAAATCTCTTCTTCTTCCCACTGACATAGCCGAGCTAAGAAATATGACTAGAGTAGAGGTTGTCCTCGACCTTAAGAAGTATCTAGGAATGGTGGGTCCTTTGGCACCTATTTACTTTATTCAAAGTTCACCGCTTAGTATCTTTCTTTCTCTTTACGGAGTTACTTGTTTTTATCGGCAGGCTATCCAGACTCTTTTCAGGTTAGGCGAGGAGGTCGATGATCATAGCAGTGCCTTAGCGCAAGAGCGTGACAAGTTCTTGGAGGCTGCCAATATTCTTAAGAGATCTAAGGCCGACCTGAAGAAGGCGACTGATGATCTGACAGAAATGACGAAGGCCAGGGATACTGCTGTCTCTGACCTAGCCGTGGCCAGGAAGCAAGCTGAGGATCAAGCTAATCGCTTGCAAGATGTTGAGGGTCAATTACAAACTACCAAGGAGAACATTGCCTATATGAAGGAAAATTTGACCAAGGTAATCCATTAAAAAGGTGTTGCCGAGTATGCCAGGGACGAGGCTGTGAGAGCCAAAGACGAGGCGGTATTTGCGAAAATAGACGCTGAGCGCTCTGTGGAAAAGGCAGAGGAGGATGCTTTCGCAGATAGGGTGGCTAAGACTGAAGCCACTCTTCGGGCTCAAGTTCCTGCAGTGTGCAGGCATTATTGTTCTCAAACCTGGCATGAAGCCCTCAACCAAGCAGGGGTTGATATTTCATCTGATCTTAGAAGGGAGGACAGGGTATATTACCCTATTGCCATTCGCGAGGTTGCACCTGCTGCTCCTGAGGAGGGATCCTCATTACCA
>NW_027069934.1:327512-339398 GCF_002906115.3 Quercus suber | reverse complement strand
ATCTTGATTTTATTATTTCATGAATAGAAAAAGTACAAGTTACAATCAGAGGCTCAGGCAGGTGTGTTTTACATACAAATTTACAAGCTAATACTACCAGCTATTTCTACAATCAGAGGCCCAGGTGGAGCCGCCCTAAAAAAAAACTGGCCGGTGGGAAGTGTCAAGCCGTCCCTTTATTGTATAAAGAGAATGGAGAGCTTGACAAGAGCGGAGAAGGGGAAGGGCAATCATGTTTCCAGGCCACCAACAACTCCCTTCTCGGCCGGGCGGAGCTGGAACAAAGAGAGGAGCAGATGCAGGGGCTCCGAGATACCTTCCCCCATGATGTTCCCTCAATTCTCTCCGATCCTCTCGAGTGTTGGCCGTTGGAGACGGCAACACTCGAGCACCGCCCATGAGGTGAATTAGCACATCTTCCTCGTCGGGGTGTGCTCCGAGAAAGACGTTAGGTTCTCTAACAACACCCCTCTGGGACACCTCGAAGGGCGCCATCAGGGTTACGCCTAGACTCTGCCGCACCGAAAGCCCAGTGGGGGCTGCGGCCATACCGGTTTTTGTCAATCCCGGTAACAATTCCGGCGGGGTTGTTAAAAGCGCTTGGGAGTTGGAGGAATGTGTTTGTTCTGTTTGTGTTGAGAGGTCCATGGGTTGTGGAGAAACCATCTCCCCACTTTATATAGGGGTTTGGGGGTTGATAAGAATTAATTCATGCAGAGTTCGAAAAAAGAATTATCAGTTGGGACAATAATGAAGCCATCAATTTCCAAGGAGGCCGTAGATCGTTGGACTCGTGTTAATTCATGAGGACATTAATGAAAGCGCGTTTCGCGCACCGAGGCGTCCAGCGCAGAACACGAACAGACAAAGGGCGCTTCATAAATGAAAAAGATGGGTCTCGGCTGGAGGCGAGATCAATGCCATGTGTAAAGATCATAATCTGACCCAAAGAGGAATCATCTCCAGTAAAACGGTTTGAGGACAAACCTCCGCTTACAGAAAAATAGAAGTGGTAGACAGAACCAAGGTATTGCATGGTTCTCGGACCCAAACCTATGGTAAAACTACACACACTATTATATCTGAGTACTAGACAGAACCAAGGTATTGCATGGTCCTCGGACCCAAACCTATGGGGAAACTAGATACTTACAGAAAAATAGAAGTGGTAGACAGAGCCAAGGTATTGCATGGTCCTCGGACCCAAACCTATGGTAAAACTACACACACCATTATATTTGAGTACTAGACAAACCAAGGTATTGCATGGTCCTCGGACCAAACCTATGGGGAACTAGATACTTATAGAAAAATAGAAGTGGTAGACAGAGCCAAGGTATTGCATGGTCCTCGGACCCAAACCTATGGTAAACTATACACACCATTATATCCGATACTAGACAGAACCAAGGTATTGCATGGTCCTCGGACCCAAACTTATGGGAAACTAGATACTTACAGAAAAATAGAAGTGGTAGACAGACCAAGGTATTGCATGGTCCTCGGACCCAAACCTATGGTAAAACTACACACACCATTATATCTGGATACTAGACAGAACCAAGGTATTGCATGGTCCTCAGACTCAAACCATGGAGAAAATAACTGTCTGAAGAAAAACCAAAGCGTTACTTAGAGTCAAGCTATAATACGATCTTTATGTTTATATTCGAAGGATAACAGATGGTTTCATAAGGCTAACTCCAGAATAGAATACGAATATTGAGCAGAGTACAATAGTAAAGCGAATAAAAGAGAACATCATTAGATGGAAGCAAAGTATTATGTATTCGTTCAAACAGTTTTTTCTTAGGGCGGCTCCACCTGGGCCTCTGATTGTAGAAATAGCTGGTAGTATTAGCTTGTAAATTTGTATGTGAAACACACCTGCCTGAGCCTCTGATTGTAACTTGTACTTTTTCTATTCATGAAATAATAAAATCAAGATCTTTTTTTCTTTTTTACTGTCAAATCTTCTATATATTTTTTTTTCAACCTACTGTAAAACGAATACTTAGAACACTCGCCTGGTGCGCCGGCCAGCACCCTAATCCTCCCCACAGACGGCGCCAATTGTAAGGACTCAATTTGGATTGACCCTGAGTACGAATGGGTTTTCAGCCCAATCAAGCCCAAATAATAAATTTATAGAGAGTGGGTTAAAGGTTTAGGCGCTGGCCGTCGATCACCAAGCATGAATTTTCTTTATAAAAAATACTAAGAGTTTTCTTTACAAATGGGGGAATGCTCCTCGGCCACAGGCTGAGGAGACCTTTTTGTTCTCTCTCTTTTTTCCCCCCCCTTTTTACTTTACTTGCTTTTCTTATATAGTTTTCATCTGCCTATCTCCTTATTCCATCTGTTGATCATCCATTTGCCTCTCTTCTGGCCGTCTGTCCCATCAGAGGCCTTATTAGTACTCAAGTGGTTCACTCTGACCAACGTTGCCCTGGTAAGGGGTTATATCCCCATTAATGCAGTCAGAGGAGTTAGGTGAATGCATTAAGTGCGAATGTGACAGCTTACTCTGAGCTTGTCCCTTCCCAAAGATTATCCTTAGAATGCCGAGGACGAACAGGTCCTCGGCGTGGGTCACAAAAGAGGCTGTCTAACTTAGCCTTGGCTAGTCAGTCCTCCTCGGCTGGCCTTGGGCCTAATACCCGATGGGCCGAGGCTATCGGGCCCACGGGCCCCACATCTATAATTAAATATTATTTTTAAGTTGAACTTAAAGTTTCAAATGCATATATTAAACTACTGTATGGTTTTAAAATTGTTAGAACATCTCCAGTAGTTTATCTAAATTTTTGTATTGTTTAGGCAGTAAACAGTGACATTTAGCTTTTACTTACTTACGTTTTTAAATACAATTTTCAACATATTCTCTATCATTTTCTCTATTTCATTTAAATATTATTTCTCCATTCATTTATTATTCTTTTTTTAATCATCATTTATTCTTCCAATGTTCATTCCTAACAACTATATTTTTCAATGAGAAGTATTATATTCACAACATTTTTGGCAATACTTTTACAAGAATCACAACAAAATTTTATGTGAAAAGTTGTTACTAGTTCTAATTTGAACCCACCACTGAAATTATTTTTTTACTCACCAATATTAGCTAATAACAATCTGTTACTTAAAATTTATTGTGAAAATATTGTGGTAGCATTTCTTAATTCTCATTTTTTGTTCTTTATATTAAAATATTTTTTAATATTCAAATGAGTGATAGTTTATTGTTGGAAACTTGGATAATCTCTTTTTGTAATTAATTTTTTTAGTGAGATATTTTGGAACCCTATGAACCGATAGTGTGAAGATTTGAATTTGAAATTTCTTGATTTACATCATCCCAAACCAATGAAATGGGAATGGCAATAGTACATTTATCTATTCAAGTAAAAAACGGCAGAATTATTGAAAAAAAGATCATATGGTATTACATTTTCCGATTGCACTACGTATGCAAAGATAATATTATTGTTTTAGCCAATATCTGAAACAATAATAATCTTATTGCTATTAGATCCGTCTAAATCTTTTGATTCCTATAATTACTTGAAGACAAACTTGGCAGTGATGCAGAACAACGAGAACAACCTTCTTCAGTATGTTGACTTTGCAAAGAATATCCGTAAAGGTGATTGGAACGCTGCTAAGGAGTTCCTTAGGTTACATCCGGAGGCAGTCAGTAAACAAATTTCATATTCTGGAAATACAGCTCTACACATTGCAATCCTTGGCGGACATACCAACATTGTGGAAGAGTTGGTGAAGCAAATGTCGGAAGAAACTTGGAGATAAAAGATAATGATGGTCTCACCGTACTTGGTTGTAGTGCTATTGTTGGAAACATCCAGATCACAAAATGCATAACTCAAAAGAATCGGAGGTTACTGAGTATTGGAAATTCAACAAACCAACTCATTCCGGTCGTGTTGAATGCCGTGTATAACGCTATAGATTTGGCTCGATATCTCTATTCTGAAACTCCTCTGGAAGATTTAAAACCAGAAAATGGCATCAATGGTGCTACATTTATTACACGATGCATTTATGCCAAAGCTTTTGGTAAGAACTTAAATATTGGACTATATATTGGTTGAGATTTTTTTTTTTTTAATTGTTAGAGAGAGATTATATGAATGTATATCTTTGCTATGCGTCCTTCTGATTTAAAATACTTCAATCCATGTAAATTATTTCAAGTGTAACTAAAATTGCTTCTAACCAATTTGAATATAGTTCAACACATTTAAAACTATTTACTTCTAACCAATTTGAATCTAGTTCAAGACCATTGCAAACTACTTCAAACCTTAAGAAACTAATCTATTCTTTTACAACTTATCATTACACAAGTATAAGCTTCCAAGAAATTTTAACATATAATAAAAACCTGTTATGTATTTTCAATAGAATTTAATAATATAACTGAATTTTATAAATTATTGTAAAATATATTAATATTAAATATTTCATTATGTCAGACAAAAGAGTTATATTACGAAGTACAAAGTAATAATGTAAAGAGCTCTACAAATATAATATAATATATATCCACATCTTCTGAATGGAACTAATCAAGATTGAACAACTAAGAGGAAGAGATTTTATACAAAAAAAAAAAGGAGTAGAGATTTTGTTTGTGTCCCCTAATTGGAATCAATCTATGTATATTCTCTCATAGCTTCAAAGATCCATTCCTTTCCGTTGTCTCGATCATTTATTTAATGGTGCTACAAAAGTTTGTGCAAAATAGCATAGTAATATAATCTAAAGCAATACAAAAGAGAGTAATACTCACGGTGGTAGATCCATTGTTTCCAAAATATGAGCTGATTTCCACTGGATATGCAAAAGACATGCAAGCCAATGCCAACACAGGGGATTCCCCCCTCANTCCTAATTGGAATCAATCTATGTATTCTCTCATAGCTTCAAAACCCAAACGTATCTTTAATTTATGGAGAGAAAATCCGTTGTCTCGATCATTTATTTAATGGTGCTACAAAAGTTTGTGCAAAATAGCATAGTAATATAATCTAAAGCAATACAAAAAGAGAGTAATACTCACGGTGGTAGATCCATTGTTTCAAAATATGAGCTGATTTCCACTGGATATGCAAAAGACATGCAACCAATGCCACACAGGGATCCCCCCTCATATCTAGAGAAGTTGCCAAACTAGGGTAATGTTCGAGCAACTTCAAAGCCATATCTATTGGATCGCAAACAGAAGCAATTAGTTGAAAGAGAACAATAGCAAGCGTTTCAAAGCATAGAAATGTCAACAATATATAGTGTGAGTTTGGCTATAATTTTTTTTTTTTTTTGTCTATGATTTAAAAAAAAAAAAAAACTTTTTGGGAAATAAGCTAACTTTTAGCCTTTTGTTATACTGAATAAACTTACCAAAAACTATATATATATATATATATTTTTAAACACTATATAAATAAGCTATAAAAAATAATTAAAGCCAATAGAATAGTTTGAAATCTATTTCGAGACTGGCAAAAATTAGAGTATTTTAGATTAATTTTGTATTGAGCTAATTAAATTCCTAGCTTATAATAACCCTTTCATACCTACATGCACATTTGACAATTTTAAAGGAAAAAAAAAAAAAAAACCAAAAAAAACAAAACAAAAAACAAAAAACAAAAAAACAAAAGACATGTATGAAAGGTTTCTACCAAAAAAGTAATTCTACCAATATTTGTTCTTTAATTTTTTCCAAATCTTGAAAAAGTCATGTAAGGATCCCAGTTCATAATGTATGGAAGTTACTGATTCATGATTGCTCCATTAATTTTTTTTTTAATTTTAAATATGATAATTTGTTTTGACTTATTTATATACTTAATTTTTTTTCTTCTTAATTCAATTTTTATTATTGTGATATATTGAATTTTCTTAATATTTACTATATTTTTATATAATTTATAAACATAAAATCATTACAAAATCTATTAAGAAAACACAACTTTTTGAATTTTATAAATTTTTCATTAGTATTTGAGTTAATGATATTATATTATTTGAGTTAATCCTTTGACTAGGTTCCACTTTAATTATATGATATTATATTATATAAATATATATATATATATTGGTGGAGCCAAGGGGGAAGCAATTTCTCCCCTTTTCTTTTCATCATTGTCTTTTAAGGATTAAAAACTACAAAATTCAAATGAAGGTAGAGAAAAAGAAGAGTTAGAAAATAACACGGCTAGAGCTATTAATAAAGAAAAAAAAAATTATTAAGATTTTTTTTTTAATTTATTGTATTAGTATTAGAAATTATTGAAGACTTTTATTGTATTAGGAAATTATTTTCTGATAATTACTGTGTAGAATTGCTCATTATTGTGTAGTATAGCTCTCTTTTTCTGCTCACTGAATTATTCCGAATTTTCTATTCATTTTCTTTTCTTTTCTTTTTTTCTAGCTTTTGTAAGTCTCTCTCTCTCTCTCTCTCTATATATATATATATATATATAACTTTTAATTATATCAGTTGTATGAACCAAGCCGTAAAGCCACTTGAAGTATCAGTCAATTGAAATATCAGTCCTAAGCCCCTCTCAGTTCCCTATTCTCCTTATCAGTCCCCAAAAAATATAGTTGTGTATGTGGGGTTCCCATTATTGCAGAGGAAAAAAAAAATCCTATTATTGTGTGTCTAAAGTTTATTACAACTTAAATTCTTTATGTAATAATTTATTCTCTTTCATAAAATGATAAAATTTGTGTATAGAAAATAAAATTTTAGAATAATTTTTTAATAACATCAATTTACAATTTTAGAATAATTTCTTAATAACATCAATTTACATAAGTTGTATTTAATTAGTTTATGACTATTATAAGAACATCCCATAAGTTTAAAAATTTTGACTTTGAAAAAAATAAAAACGGCCTATACATGCCCCCCAAAAAAAAACAAAAACAAAAACCAAAAACCAAAAACCTTCATATATAATCAAAATATAATTAATATGCAATTTTCTTTCATGAGTTTTCTTCATTAAAACAACAGTCAAAATATATATACAAATCTTTTTGTACAACATATACATACGCATTTGCAAATTAACACACATGTTAGAGTACTACATGTTATATAAATTTTTCCCTCCCCAGCTCCACATTGATGCATGTTATAGATTATCTTGACTAATTGTTTAATTTAAAAGTTAACAAAAATAATTATATATTCATATATATTTTAATTACCAAGTATTAATAAAAATTAGACAATATTGTAGAAAAGAAAATATTTTGGTAGAAATTTCTTAGAGAATATCAAAGATAATTTAATCAAAACTTGTAATTTTGAATTGCTTTAATACACAGTTTAATTAAAAAACATAAATACTATGATTCTATGATTTTTTTTTTTTAATAATTTGATAATTGCAATGAAGAAAAAGTGTTTTCAAAAACTCTTGACATTAAAATATTTATATAACAATATTAAAAGTTTTTTTGGGGGGAGGGGGGGGGGGGGATGGAAGAAGACTACTGATATTATTCAAAGAAATTTGCCATAATCAACAAAGAGAATTGAATTCAAGTATGGAGGAACATCCTTCATTCACACCGATAACCTTTAACATGTCTAACATGTTAAGTTAGATTGTGAAATACTTTGTTACTATAAAGTTTATAGTCTTTAATTTTACTATCATCATACATATACCTAACTTTTAAAATTCACTCACCAAATCTACTACAAGGTATACGCATTCCATCAAATCATGTTGCCAATGAAATTCCACAAGCATCGGAAACTCAAAAAAGTGAGAAAGTGATCAAGTAAGAATATCGGATTAGGTTTGTTGCTATATAGACTCTCTTACCATAACATGTATGGTATGCTGTAATATGTACATTAATGGAATGTCTATTTATGAGTTATACTTAACTATTGACATTTGACATACAATAGCAAATTAACGTTACAAAAAATAAAATAAAATAAATCCCAAGAAAAAAAAAATTGAACCAATGTTTTCTCAATTCTCTAACACCTTAAATTGCATGGCTATTTTACACTTGTAAGTAGAAACTATTGATATTACATTTAAGAATAAGCTTAGGTTACCGCATCAAAAACTAGAGGAAAAGTGAATTACTTATATCTATGGATGGTTTACGAAGAATCAAATTATTTAATTTTTTGAGGCTTAATGTGTTTTCTGAATTAATTAGGCAGGGCAAATAAAGTACAGCTCTCAATTGTTTTTAAATAAACTGATTCCCCCACACCACCCCACCACCGCCACCCCCACCCCCCCCCCCCCTTTCAAAACTCATTAAACGACTGGGTATGCTACATTTACTCAATTATTAGTAATTTCAAATCTTAGTAATTGATTGTGTTCAACTTTTTCTATGCTCTTTCTTATGTGTTATTTATTTATTTTCTTCATCTAGTTGACAAAACTCTGTTTTAATCATTGACATAGGATCAAACAAATTTATGAATTGAAGTTGCTTCATTACCAATCTGCTGATTCTGCTCAACTTCTAAGCCGAGTGTGCCATGAGCTACCGGGTTTAATTGATCAACAATTGTCAGATGCTCGTGTTCTTGATGCTGTACTCAAAGCTATCCAGAAAGGGTTAATTGAGTTTGTTATTGCTGTACTGAGCACAAAAAATGAACTTGCGTGGAGCAAAACAAAGGAAACATCAAGAAACACATTTATGTGGGCTGTTCAACATCGTCAGCATAAAATATTTTGCCTCATATACCGATGTCATATATAGAACGCAATATTGCCTTCAGTAGATATCAAGAACAATAACATATTACATGTGGCAGCGATTTTAGATTCTTCCTCTGGACGTACCGTCCAGGTGCAGCTCTACAGATGCAAAGAGAACTACAATGGTATAAGGTAAAATCACTCAGTTTGCATTATTTTGATCTAATCTCTCAGCTATACACAATATACTTGTGCTTTTTTTCTTGGGAGGGGATAATATTTTTTTTTGTATTAATCTCAATTTAAAAATAAATAAATAAAATAAATAATAAAAAAACCCTATTATAGCCTAATCTAAGTGTATATATAATCTAATTGTACATATGTGTGAAGCTCTCTCCTATAAGAAAAAAATATTTGATATTAAATGATACCATGTCAGCAATATCAAAATCCACTAAATGAGAAACATGTTGGTAAAAAATAATTACCCCACTAACAAATGAATGGTATATATTAGTGGGTAGTGATTTTTGCATACATGTCCTTCATTTATTGGTTTTTAATAAGGATGACGTAGTATTATTTGATACAAAATATTTTTTCCTCTTGTAGATTTGGAATCTGGCTCTTATCTCTTAATTTATAAGAACTTATACTTGTGGAGTGACTATTATGCTAACAGTGCGCAATACAGTTCAACTGTTTTTTTTGGTAACAAACTAATCTAAATTGAATTAAGTCTTAATGCTAACAGTGCGCAATACAGTATTATTGTTTTCCCTATAGATATCACAAGCAATAATAGATTTTTATTTTTACTTTTGGAAATGAGAATATTCAATACTACAAATCTTTCACTGAGAATAAATTGAATCATTGATCTCACTTCTTTATAATGAGAGGGAAAAAAACGCTAAGTTACAAGGTGTTTCTAATATAATATTTTATCTCAATCATTCCATATTTGTTCATGAGAATTTGCTTAATGAACATAGGAGGTGGAGAGTGTTGTCCATCCTTTTTATTAGAATCTACAAACGAAGATGGCCGAACACCTCGAGAATTGATCACGGAGACCCACAAAGAGTTGGTTGATAAGGGAGAAAAATGAATGAGACAGCAACTTCTTGTACAGTGGTTGGTGCTTAATTATTACCATTATGTTTGCAGCAGCAATTATCGTTCCTGGTGGTAATGATTCAAATACAGGCTTGCCAATGTTCTTAAATAGCAAGGTGTTTACACTCTTTATAATATGTGATGCACTATCTCTCCTTTCTTCCTCAACTTCAATATTGATGTTTCTTGGCATCCTCACATCACGTTATGCAGAAGAAGATTTTCTTGATACCTTACCCAGAAAGATGATTATAGGCCTTTCTACCCTTATCTTCCTGATAGCAACCTTGATGATAACTTTCTGTGCCTGTCTTTTCATCATTCTACATGGATGGTCATTCCTGTCATTTGCCTTGCTGGTGTTCCAGTCGCCCTATTTACATTAACGCAATTTCGCGTTCTTATTACATGTTCAACTCAACTTGTGGATCTGGAATCTTTGACAGGAATATGGACTCTTGGTCCTAAGTTTTTCATTGTGATGAATGATGTATTAGTGTATCTTAAACAATTGGCATACAGGCAGAAATGATTTTTTTTTTTATTTTTTTAATTCCTTTTGTTTGGAAGGATAACTTATGAACTTTTAGTTTGTGATGCATAAATTGTGTTCTTCTAGACCTAATTATCCTTAAGATATTTTTTCATGCTCATTCTTTTCTTACGTCACACAGTATCACCTCACTGGGGAAATTATACCACATTAGCGAAAGAATCGAAACAAAGCAAAAATAAAGGAATAATGTTATGTATACAATATTTTCAAAATCAAAGGAAAAATTTAGAGCCTCATGAATTGGACTATAATGCGCAAAAATCTTCACATTCCTAAACACAACTCAACAATACACAAAACGACCTCAAAAGCCGATACTATACAAACGGGTTTACAAGCCCTCTCTTGCCTCACGAAGTGGGTTCAAAAGCCCAAAGTTCTTCACTACACGGATCAAGCTTGAAGTCTAAATATAGCATTTTTTTCCATCAAAGCCTGAGGACCCTTGTCTACACAAAGTGGACTACAGGAATTAAGGAATTTACCCAAAAGGCCATTGGGGTCATTCAAACTAATTGGGTTAGAGGGCTACGCTCAAGCATCAAGCCGAAGAAATGCCAAGGCAATCCAGCCCACCAAGAGTTAAAATAGAAGTAACCAAATGTTGGGCTCGTTTCTTACTAACTAGAAGAACCAGCCAACAGTTGGAGTAGTTACACTAGAAGACAAAAATCGAGCTGGTGTCATAGGAGTAAGACACGTGTTCAAGGGATTCAAAATCCTCTTTTCCACAATTTGTCTGTTACAGTACTAGAAGTTTACTAAAGACGTTGAACAATAGGGATTCTTGTTGGGGAATAGCTTGGAAAAATATAAAGATGTCATCGGTAAAAATATATATTATTATAGTTTAAAGCGCGTCTATTGACCCTAACAGATTGTAGAATTTTGGTAAGAAGAGTAGTATCATGGAAAAGAGACAAATGATGAGACAAAGGATGAATAAGGTAATAGCGGAACACCTTGACGAACTCCTCTGGAATGGTTGAAAGGGCTGCTAGTTTGCCCATTCCAAAGAACTGAGATCGAAAATGTTTTGGAAGCATGCCATGATGAGGTCAATTATTTACGGGAAAAATGAAAAAATTGAAGAGTATAACATATGAAAGGCCACTTGAGATGATAATACGCCTTTCTAGGTTTACTTGACAGCCATGAGACCCTTTTGTCCCTCTTTTCTATTGATTAAGTGAATCATTTCTAGCGCTATTATACAATTTTATGTTGTTTGACTCCCTAGAATGAAACCCAATTGAGCTAGGTGCACGAGGGAGGGAAGAAATTTTTTCAATCTCAACACAATCAATTTTGAAAGTATTTTATACAATGTGTTACAGATGCTAATAAGTCATAATCGATGGACCATTTTAATAGTGGTTAGATCTTTGTGAAATTGGCCTAATAAAAGTAGTTCGGATAAATTTTGAAATATCTAGACCTATAGTATCCTATTTATTGAAAAGATTAGACATGCAGCAC